>NC_057799.1:432222287-432441604 GCF_018294505.1 Triticum aestivum | reverse complement strand
GGAACTGTTCATCCAAACCCCCCAGCAACACTCACTGTTCATCCAGAGGCAACACCACGGGGTCCTATTCATCCACCCCCACCGGGAACTGTTCATCCAAACCCCCCCAGCAACGCTCACTGTTCATCCAGAGGCAGCATCGATGGGCTTCAGTTAGCAGCAGTAGCGAAGGAATCGCTCGATCGGGTTCAGTTAACAGCCATCGATTGATCGCTCGGGTTCAGTAACGCGTACCCTACAATGCAATCGCTCGGGTTCAGTTAGAGCTCAACGCCTGCTCGGGTTCAGTTAGAGCCCAACGCCTCGCACCCACGCGCGTGCGTGTACAAGAGAAACGCGCATCGCTCGGCCCCGACCACCCACCGTAACCGGGAACACCCCGAAATTTTCCTCGCCCTCGCTTCTACCACGGTTTTTTCCGTCATGGACGGCCGAAAGAATGTCATGCAGCTGTGTCTCCGGCCCGCCCAGGACGAAAAGCCCATTTTCTGTCATGATTTTTTTTCATAGAAGTAGGAGCCCACCACATCTATGATGATACCGGGTTTTGTCACAATTATCGTCATAGAAGTGTCATAAGTATGACATAATTTTTTTCGTTCGGCCCAAAATGTCACGGATGTGTCTTTTTTTTGTAGTGTGGATGTAGGGATTGTTTAGTTGGGTGAGATATATTGCTTCCCCTGTATCCCCAACACCAGATTGCATAACCAGAAAGGTTTGGGAGTTTTTAGGTGGAGATTCAAGTATCACGTAGGAATTCTTTCCAACACACACATGATACAATATGTGGGCTATCATATGTTTGTTCTGGCTTATTTCCTAAGCCAATCCTTTCTTTTGTTTTGAGTTGTGGTATTCGAGTTGCTTCGAAGTCAAATGTGGATTCCATACCTTCTCTAAATGGTGTTCTCACATTTCTATGGGGGTGCTAATCCTTTCGATCATCGAGGTTGTCATGTTATTTCTTTTCCAACCGGTGTGCTTCTCTTCAAGTGGATCCGATCATTTCAACATTCGCGAGATCAATTCTAAGTTTTCTCAACGGTATCCATTCCATCTGCCCCAAGTTGCCTTTGTTTTCACGCCCTCCCACCCTTTTCTTCAAGGACTCAGATTTCTTAACCAAGTATCCTTTTTATTGATGGGAAGTCTCTCCATTCTTTTCCGTCAATGTTCTTATTCGGTGATTCTCAGGAAGATGCTCAGGAGCTTCAAGTTTATCATTCATCATTCCCTTTTCTTCTCTGGTGGACTTAATTCAAGCTTCTATCTTAATCATATCCCTTTCTTTTGTTTCACATGTTTTATCATGTTGGAATATCTTAACCAAGTCTCTCTTATTTATTCACCTCTCTCTATTCATATCCGGGGTGCTATAGATATCTCAGAAGATTCATGTTTCCATTCTTAATCCGTTCAAGCTATTTAGAGATTATTATCTCATTCAAGTCATTTAATTCAACCGGTGCAATCTCTCTTCAAAATCATTTCAACGGTGTTTCTCTTGAGTGGGCCCCTAACCCATAGGTCTTTTCCCAGGATCTTACCTGACTCTTCTAATTTATCTGGAGTGATTCTCAAATTCTTTCAAAGTTTGACATAAGAATGATTTCTCATCAGTCAAATGTATCCTCCAAGTTCGCTTTCATATTCTTTTCATCGTTGGTTCAACCTTTCTATACTCCATTTCCGGAGTGTCTCAACAATTTCAGTGGTGGTTCTCGTCGTCATTCTCAGCCTTTGAAGACCAAGGAAGAGCTTTTCTCTAAATCTTGCTCCATTCTCTTAAAGATTCGTGTTTCTAGCTTCATGCCATCCTCTCATAATTATTTCAATCATGAGAAATTCTTTTCATGCCCATCCGAAGCATTTTATGAGTTGTTTCCATTTCATCCCTCCGAAGGCCATCATTTCATAATTCTTCATTCTCAGCGTCCAGCTATCATTCTCCAAATCTTTCTGGTGCACCATTTAGGTATTCTCTAGTCGGCTCGTCATCTCTTCATTCTCTCGTATCAAAAATCTCTCAAGTATCGTCGTTCGTTTTCTAATTCTTCCCGGTGTTTCCTTATCTTTTCTTCGTTCATTTTCAGTTCTTACGGTGGTTCGTTCAAGATTCCTATTCCTTTGTTTTCATATCAATTCATTCATTCGTTCTTCCCAAATCCTACCGGTGGTTCGTTGAAGACCTTCCCAAGTTTGCACTATATCTATCTTAATCCTTTCTACGAGAATAAGTAGTATGCCAAATCCGTTGCTTGTCATCAATCTAAATTGGTGAAGGATACGCATACCGTAATTCTTATTATTGTTTCATCCAAGTGATCTAATTTCTTTTTTCCAGAGTTGTTCATCATGTCACATTCTCGGTTCGAGATCCTTCATCTTTTCTTTTCCGGAGTTCCAAGTTTTCCGCATTATCTCGTCACGAAGCTCCATCTAAATCATCGCAAGGCTTCACCTTGTGTTCTCAACTTCTCTTCCTTTTATCATCCTTTTATTACGGAGTTCTTCATCGAGGCTCTACATGGTGGTTCGTCAAGGATTCTTTTAATTCTTCAATTGTTCTTCAAGATTTCTCTCAAAGTTAAGTTCCGCCAAGCTATACTCTGAAATAAACATGGTGCTCTACACATGTTTTGTTTTGAGGAGATCAAGAATTCTTCATCGTGCATTTTGAAATGCAAATCTTTCTACCTTATCCTTTGAGGTGGTGTTATGCCATTCTTGACAATTTACCTTTGTGTGTCATGGTTCACACATAGTCAAGAATGAGATATTGTAAACCCATCATTTTTATCTCTTCGTCCAGGAGATCTTTTCAACCCATCAATCTCTTTGATGGAGTTATCTTGTGTCATATTTCACCTAAAGCCTTCCCTAAGGAATGTTGCTATTGTGGTGCTTATCAATGATCCAAGTTATCTCTGTATCATCTTGGTGGAAGAAGTTTTTTTTTCATCTCGTTGGTGTTATCAATTATATTATTTTTTCCGTAGTGGCAGAATTTGGCCTCAATTTTGAGAAAGTGTTTCCATAAGCCCACTACAAGCTTATTCTTTTCGTTGTTGGTTTTCCAACAATTCCGTTCTAACCTTCTTGCAAGGATGCTATATCAAATTCATTTGAGGTAGAATATGTTGTCTTCTACGTTCTTTTCATTCCATTCTTTCATTTCTTCCGGAGGCATTGGGATGTTGCTCTCTTCGACCCATCATCCTGTTTTTATCAAGATCATGTGCTTTTACTGCTTATCCATTTAACTGCAGTGTTGTGTCTATCATTCCTCTTTTAACCGGAATCTCATCCAAGTGCTTTCATTTCGTCAAGTTCATATTCTATTCCTTCCATTTCCAACCGGAGTGTTGTCGTAATTGATCTCTATCGTTCCTTGTACATCTCGTTTCAACCGGAGTGCTGCCGAATTCTTTTATTCTTATTCCTTGTCCAGCTAATTTTAACTGAAGTGGCTTCAAAATCTATCTTGTCCCCTAAGCTCTTGGTTCTCATCATATTCCTTGTTCCTCTTTGCTAACGGAGTGTTTGCAATCCCGTTCATCTCTATTATATTCTTTCTTTCAATTTGTTCAACCTCTCAAGGATCGTGGTTTCACTTGTTTGTCAAAGAAGCAACTTAGTTACCTCTTCCTCTTCCGCTTCTCTCCGGTGCCATCCTTAGATCTCGGGACGAGATCTCTTGTAAGTGGAGGAGTGTTGTGACGCCCCGAGACCAACGCTCCAGACGCCTTCCTTGTTTTCCGAGTTTTGTTGTGCGATTTGTTTGTTTGTTGCATTCATCATTGCATCATTTGCATTGCATCATGTCATCATGCAACCGTTTTTACAAAAACTCAACTAAATAAATTGCATAGATTGTTGATCTATTAAAATCGAGGGAATTCACATGGTGATTTGTCTTTATAACATATATCCTCCCAATATTATTAATGAGCTATAAAATTATATTCCATTAATTTGGAATTTACCACAACACACGTGCATGTTAAATCCCTTGGCCTTTTCTTCTTCATGTTTTGACTCTCTAACCTTGTCTATAATTCTTTCTTCATCTATCGAAGCCCCACCAAAATTCTCAAGATTTTTGGACCTTCCCAACCCTCACTTCCTATTCAAACCATTTGGATTTTAAATCAAATGAGTTTGAATTTAAACTTTCGGTCATGCCCACTTCTATTTTTCCTGGTTCAAGCTCATTTTTGTGAGTTCGGGAAAATAATCCCCATGCCCAAACTCCACTCCAATCTCTCTCAACATTTCTTCTAAGCTTCTGTTTCTTTGAAATAGAGAGATAAATTAGAGAGAGAGAGAGAAGAGGGCCGGCCCAACCTCCCCACAGCCAAGCCGGCCACTAGGCCTAGCTAGGCCCAGCCATCCCCGCGCCCCACCTAAGCCCAGCCGCACCTATAACCCTAGCTCTCTCCCTTGATCCCCCACTCTCCCTCGTCTCCTCCCTCGCGCCGTCACCACGCACAGGAGAGGGATCCCGATCCCCATGGCCACGCAGCCTCGAGGTCGATCCCCTCTCAGCCTCCCACACCTCCTCGCCAAATCCCCGTCGCCCGAGCGCCCGAGGAGAGGAGCTCCTCGAGGACCCGCGCCCGCAGCCGCCGTCCTTTGCGCCCAGCAGAAGCCCCGCGCCGCTCGTCCCCTTCGTTTTGGCCGAAGCCCTAGCACCGGTTGTCGCCGAACCTCCTCCCCGCCTCTGTCGACCGCGTCCCCGCCTCTGGCGACCCTGTCCGCTGATGACCTCGACTCCTAGCAAGGCCGCCGCTCCGGTCAAGTTTCTCGCCGGATTCGGCGACCTCCGCCTTGAACCCGCCGTCTCCGTCTCGTTCTGGGCTTTCTCCGCCCACGCCCTCCTCCACCAGCAGTGTCGCCACCCCGCCGGACCTCCTTCCTCAGCGCCAAGTCCCGTCGGCGCCATGTCCCACCTTCGCCTCGGCCTCGTCCAGGAGACGAGCGAACACTTCCAGTCCCGCGCCACCGCTGCCGTTCCTGGCTTTGCCCACAGCTCCGCCACGTTTCGGTGCCGCCGGCTGACCTCGTCTCCCTCCTGCCCTGCTGCTGCCTCCGTGCACCATCGATGCATCTATGTGTGGAACCTGCCAAGTACCCCGAGGACCCCGGATTCGTCAACAAATGTACCTCTACGTTTAGGATTCGCCAAGTACCGCACCGGACGCTAAGTACCTCTATGAACGACAGTACTGGACGTATACGAACGTGTACAACTACCATCCCGTGGATGTCACCAAGTACCACGACATCGACGACCCTTCAAGTTGGACTACGGTTGCCATGTACGACTACCGTCGCCCTGAAGGCGTTGAATCCGTCAAGTTCCTCTCCAAAATGTGTACCACTACTTTCACTATCGTGGCGAGAACGACTACTTCCCACGACGACCCATGTACATCTACGCCGAATCGAACCCGTCCGCCTCGAAATGCACGCTTCGAAGATATAACCGCCGAGACGACCTTCCGAGAACGAATGCATGTGTGTTGTATGAGATGCTCGTGTCTGCACCATGTCCGAGTTGTCATTGCACGTTCCTCCTCGTTTGTCATGCCACCGGCATGTGGGACACCCGGTTGTCGGGATCACCCCACCATCTTTTGCATGTTCTGCACTTTCACATTTTCTTTTGCACCGACATCTCGACGAGTTGCCGGACCATCGGAATGTTGCTGTGGCACCATTTCCGTCGTCGTTGCCGTGGCACCCTTTCGTTCCGCCATGGTGACCAAATGCTTCATAACATGCTCATGTCAACATTTTCATAAAGTTGCATAAGACTTGCATGTCATTCGCATCATGATAACGATATTTAAAATGTTTAAAATTGTTGTTTGCGTTAAATTCAAAATATGCATATGGTGATTTTCCGGAATTGTTGTTTGTTATTTCCGGCCTCATTTAAACTTGGCTAAATAGTTAGTTTAATTATGCTTCACCTCTTGCCATGTTAACCAAGATTTAATGTTGTTGGGTACATAAACGAGAGTGAACTAAATACTCGCATGTGGCGTTTCTTTAACAGGCGAGCTACACTTAACTTGTAGTATTGTTTGTTGCACTTTGCTTTGCCATACCATGACTCATTAAACTGGACATGCATCATACTTGATTGTGCATCATGCCATGTTTATGTTATGGTTGTTTACCATGATGTTTGCTTCTTTCCGGTTGCGCTTCTCCTTGGTAGTTCCGGTAACGTTGCGATTGTGAAGATTCGTTCGACTATGTTGGGTCATCTACTTCATGGACTCGTTCTTCTTCCTAGCGGGATTTCAGGCAAGATGACCGTTACCTTGGATCTCACTACTATCTTTGTTATGCTAGTTGTCTTGATGCTATCGCTATGTCGCGTGGTTATGTTACCGCTTTGCTCAGCCCCTCTTATAGCGTTGCTAGTTGTAGATGCAGTTGCAGGTTGTTCCATGTTGGGACATGGATTTCATGGATATCTTGGGATATCATAATATCTCTTATTTAATTAATGTATCTATATACTTGGTAAAGGGTGGAAGGCTTGGCCTTATGCTTGGTGTTTTGTTTCACTCTTGCCGCCCTAGTTTCCGCATACCGGTGTTATGTTCCTTAATTTTGCATCCCTAACACGGTGAGGGGTATGGGACCCTCTTGGCAGTTTGTTTTGAATAAAACTCTTACAGCAAGGCCCAACATTGGTTTTACCATTTGCCCAACATAATAACTAAACCTGATATTTAACTAATTTGCATAGGGGGTCGCGTCCCCAAGGATTCTTTCAACATAATATAGGGAGGGGCCAGTGCTGATGGTGTTGGTCCCAAACTAGAGCACCGTGCGGGTCCGCCTCTTGGCAACTTGGGGTATTTTGGTACTTGTACGCTTAGCTCATCCGTCGTGGCCTGAGACGAGATACGCGCGGATACTATCAGGGTGTCGGCACGTCGGGAGGTCTTGCTGGATTAGTTTTACCATTGTCGAAATGTCTTGTGCACCAGGATTCCGAGTCTGATCGGGTGTCCCGCGATGGAGGATTGTCTCCGCGGATCGTGATCTTGTCATGGGCTAAGTTGGGACACCCCTGCAGGGTTTAAACTTTTGAAAGCCGTGCCCGTGGTTATGTGGCAGATGGGAATTTATTAATATTCGGTTGTAGAAGACTCGAAGTAAGCTCTATTAAAATACACCAACCGCGTTGCGTAACCGTGATTGTCCCTTTTCGGGGAAGTTCGAGAGGAGAACATGGTTGGGTTATGTTTGAACGTAAGTAGTTCAGGATCACTTCTTGATCATTACTAGTTTGCGACCGTTTGCGTAGTTTCTCATCTTACTCTTGTACTCGTATGTTAGCCACCATACATGCTTAGTCGCTTGCTGCAACCTCACCACTTATCCTTTCCATACCCATTAAGCTTTACTAGTCTTGATACCCCTGGTAACAGGATTGCTGAGTTCTCGTGGCTCACTGATAGTACCAAAACAGTTGCAGGTGCCGATGATACCAGTGCAGGTGATGCTACCGAACTCAAGTGGGAGTTCGACAAGGACCTTGGCCGTTACTACGTGTCTTCTCCTGATGATCAGTAGTGGTGCCCAGTTGGGACGATCGGGGATCTAACATTTGGGGTTATCTTTTTTTCATTTGGTTTTGACCGTAGTCGATCTATGTGTGTACTTGGATGATGTATGATTTACTTAAGTATTGTGTGAAGTGGCGATTGTAAGCCGACTCTCTTTATCCCTTTCTTATTCATTACATGGGATTGTGTGAAGATGACCCTTCTTGCGACAAAACCACAATGCGGTTATGCCTCTAAGTCGTGCCTCGACACGTGGGAGATATAGCCGCATCATGGGCATTACAATTAAGCTTGGAGATGCTGATATGTCTCCAACGTATCCATATTTTATGAAGTGTGCATGCCGTTATATCAACATTCTTGGATGTTTTACAATCATTTTATAGCAACTTTATATCATTTTTTGGGACTAACCTATTGACCCAGTGCCCGTGCCAGTTGATGTTTCTTGCTTGTTTTTTACATCGCAGGAAATCAATATCAAACAGAGTCCAAACACCGCGAAACTTTTTGGAGATCTTTTTATGGACTAGAACACCCAGGATGGGCCAGAGAAGCACCTGGGGGGTGCCCCGAGGGGGCACAACCCACCAGGGTGTGCCTGGGGCCAGGCGCGCCCAGCTGGGTTGTGCCCACCTCGGTGGCCTCCCGCACCCCCTCTTTACCCTCTAAATTCCCAAAAATTCCAGAAACCCTTGGGGTTAACCTAGATCTCCGCCGCCGCAAGGCTCTGTAGCCACCGAAAACCAACCTAGACCCTTTACGGCACCCTGCCGGAGGGGGGGGGAATCATCTCCGGTGGCCATCTTCATCATCCCGGTGGCCACCACGATAAGGAGGGAGTAGTCCGCCCTCGGGGCTGAGGGTTTGTACCAGTAGCTACGTGTTTAATCTCTCTCTCTCTCTCGTGTTCTTGAGATGTCACGATCTTGATGTATCGCGGGCTTTGTTAATATGGTCAGATCATATGATGTTTTCCCCTCTCTATCTTGTTGTGATGAATTAAGTTTTCCCTTTGAGATTAGTTGTTATCGGATTGAATACTTTTATGGATTTGAGAACACTTGATATATGTCTTGCAATTGAATACTCGTGGTGACAATGGGGTATCGTATTGATTCACTTGATATATGTTTTGGCACTCAACTCGCGGATTCCCGAGGTGACATTGGGGTAATCTATGCATAGGGGTTGATGCACGTTCTTGTCTTTGTTTCTCCGGTAGAAATCTTGGGGCACTATTTGAAGTTCTTTGTTGGCTTGAATATTATGAATCTGAATTTGCTTTGGTGTTATTTTAGTATGAACTCTTGGTTATATCGATCGGAAAGAATAGCTTCGTGTTATTTTAGTACGAACTCTAGGATAGATTGATCGGAAAGAATAGCTTTGAGGTGGTTTCGTACCCTACAAACAATTCCGTCTTATGTTCTCCACTAGATAGGAACTTTGGAGTGATTCTTCGTTGCACGTTGAGGGACGGTTATTTGATCCAATTATATTAGCATTGTTGAGAGATTGCACTAGTGAAAGTACGGACCCTAGGCCTTGTTTTTAAGCATTGCAATACCGTTTTTGTGCTCGTTTACTATTTGCTACCTTGCTGTTTTTATTTATTCAGATTATAAAAATATATTTCTACCATCAATATTACTCTTTTATCACCACTCTTCGCCGAACTAGTGCACCTATACAATTTTCCATTGTATTGGGTGTGTTGGGGACACAAGAGATTTCTTGTATTTGGTTGCAGGGTCGTTTGAGAGAGACCATCTTCATCCTACACCTCCCATGGATTGGTAAACCTTAGGTCATCCACTTGAGGGAAAATTGCTACTGTCCTACAAAACTCTGAGCTTGGAGGCCCAACACGTCTCTACAAGAATAAAGTTGCATAGTAGACATCAGGTAACCCCCCCGGTACTCTGATAAATACCTGATACTATCCGGAACACTTCCGGTGTCCGAATACTATCATCCTATATACCAATCTTTACCTCTCGACCATTTCAATACACTTCTTTGATCAACGAGCTAGTCAAGTAGAGGCTCACTAGGGACTCAGTGTTTGTCTATGTATTCACACATGTATTAAGGTTTCCGGTCAATACAATTCTAGCATGAATAATAAACATTTATCATGGATAAGGAAATAGAAATTAACAACTTTATTATTGCCTCTAGGGCATATTTCCTTTCAAAAACGGAACGATGGAAGTTGCATGGCAATATATCTCGGAATGGCTATGGAAATGCCATAATAGGTAGGTATGGTGGTTGTTTTTAGGAAGGGTATATGGTCGGTTTAATGCACCGGCGAAAGTTGCACGGTACCAGAGAGGCTAGCAATGGTGGAAGGGTGAGAGTGCATATAATCCATGGACTCAACAATAGTCATAAAGAACTCACATACTTATTGCAAAAATTTATTAGTCATCGAAACAAATAGTACACGCATGCTCCTATGGGGATACTCCCTCCATTCCTAAATATTTGTCTTTTTAGAGATTTCAAATGGACTACCACATACAGATGTATATAGACATATATTAGAGTGTAGATTCACTCGTTTTGCTCCGTATGTAGTCACTTGTTGAAATATCTAGAAAGACACATATTTAGGAACTGAGGGAATAGATTGGTAGGAAAAGGCCATCGCTTGTCCCCGACCGCCACTCATAAGGAAGACAATCAAAAAATAAATCATGCTCCGACTTCATCACATAACGGTTCACCATACGTGCATGCTACGGGAATCAAAAACTTTAACACAAGTATTTCTACCAATCCACAATTAATCACTAGCACGACTCTAATATCACCATCTTTATATCTCAAAACAAATGCAAGGAATCAAACTTCTCATAGTATTCAATGCTCTTTATATGAAAGTTTTTATTATATCCCTCTTGGATGCCCCTCATATTAGGACTAAATTCATAACCTAAGCAAATTACCATGCTGTTTTAAAGAATCTCAAAATAATATAAGTGAAGCATGAGAGTTCAACAATTTCTATAAAATAAAGCCACCGCCATGCTCTAAAAAGATATAGGTGAAGCACTAGAGCAAACTGCCTAGCTCAAAAGATATAAGTGAAGCACATAGAGTATTCTAATAAATTCACGATTCATGCATGTCCCTATAAAAAGGTGTGTATAGTAAGGACGATTGTGGCAAACTAAAAAGCAAAGACTCATATTATACAAGACGCTCCAAACAAAACACATATCATGTGGTGAATAAAAATATAGCCTCAAGTAAATTTACCGATGGAACGAAGACGAAAGAGGGGATGCCATCCGGGGCATCCCCAAGCTTAGATGATTGGTTGTCCTTGAATATTACCTTGGGGTGCCTTGGGCATCCCCAAGCTTAGGCTCTTGCCACTCCTTATTCCATAGTCCATCAAATCTTTACCCAAAACTTAAAAACTCCACAACACAAAACTTGACAGAAAACTCATGAGATTCGTTAGTATAATAAAATAAATCACCACTTTAGGTACTGTTGTGAACTCATTCTAAATTTATATTGGTGTTATATCTACTGTATTCCAACTTCTCCATGGTTCATACCCCCCGATATTACCCATAGATTCATCAAAATAAGCAAACAACACATAGAAAATAGAATTTGTCAAAAACATAACATTCTGTAGCAATCTGAAAACTTCGTATACCTATGTAAATCCAAAAATTCTGAAATATTAGGACAATCTAGGAAATTTGTATGTTAATCTTGTGTAAAAAATTCAGATCAAAAGCACTTTTTTGTGATTTTTTAAAATTCTGGTAATGAGCGCAAAAGTTTCTATTTTTCAGCAAGATCAAATCAACTATCACCATAGACCATCCAAAAGGTCTTACTTGCATCAAACACTAATTGAAACACCAAAACACAATTACTACAGAAGTAATAATGTGTATTTATTGAAAAACATAACCAAAAACAAAAAACACAAAATAAAATTGGGTTGCCTCCCAAAAAGCTCTATTGTTTAACGCCCCTAGCTAGGCATAAAACATAGATCTAGGTATTGTCATCTTTGGTATGCAACTCATAAGTGGTCCTCATAATTGATTCATATGGCAACTTAATTTTCTTTCTTGTAAAGTGTTCCATGCCCTTCCTTAACGGGAATTGAAATCTAATGTTTCCTACTTTCATATCAATAATTGCACCAATCGTTCTAAGGAAAGGTCTACCAAGAATAATAGGACATGTAGGGTTGCAATCTATATCAAGAACAATGAAATCTACGGGCAAATAATTCCTATTTGCAACAAGAAGAACATCATTAATCCTTCCCATAGGTTTCTTAATAGTGGAATACGCTAGATGATAATTTAAAGAACAATCATCGAATTCACGGAAACCTAGCACATGACATAAAGTTTTTGGAATCGTGGAGACACTAGCACCCAAATCACACAAAGCATGGCACTCATAATCTTTAATTTTAACCTTAATTGTAGGTTCCCACTCATCATGAAGCTTTCTAGGGATCGAAACTTCTAACTCAAGTTTTTCTTCAAAATATTTCATCATAGCATCAACGATATGTTTAGTAAAAGCTTTATTTTGATTATAAGCATGAGGAGAATTCAGCATGGATTGCAACAAGGAAATACAATATATCAAAGAACAATTATCATAATTAAAATCCTTGAAATCCAAAAGAGTGGGTTCATCGCTACTTAAAGTTTTGACCTCTCCAATCCCACTTTTATCAATTTTTGCATTGAGATCTTTAAACTCCGAATCATTGGGACGTCTTCTAGCTAAAGTTGACTCATCTCCAGTCCCATCTTTATCAAGATTTATATTAGAAAACAAAGATCCAATAGGAGGCACACCAATCAATTTACGATCTCCATCATTATTTTCACAAGAAATAAAAGAACATGCTTTTATAAACCAATCTCGTTTAGCACGCATCCTAGCGGTTCTTTCTTTACATTCATGAATAGAAATTT
Organism: Triticum aestivum; assembly: GCF_018294505.1. Classification (NCBI taxonomy): domain Eukaryota; kingdom Viridiplantae; phylum Streptophyta; class Magnoliopsida; order Poales; family Poaceae; genus Triticum; species Triticum aestivum. The sequence continues at coordinate 432,429,027 of NC_057799.1, read as the reverse complement.
TAATAGCCTTTAGAGATTCATTAATATCATGCTTGGGTGGAATAGATCTAATATTTAAAGAATCAATCTCAAGAGAAATTCTATCAATGTTCCTAGCCAAATCATCAATCTTAAGCAATTTTTCTTCAACCATAGTATTGATATTCTTTTGAGAACTAAAGAAATCTTTAATATTGTTCTCAAGATCAGAGGGTATTTTATTATAATTTCCATAAGAATTGTTGTAGGAATTACCATAATTATTAGAGGAATTACTAGGGAAAGGCCTCGGGTTGAAATTACCTCTATATGCGTTATTACCAAAATTGTTCCTACCAACAAAATTCACATCCATAGATTCATTATTATTATTAATCAAAGTAGACAAAGGCATATAATTAGTATCAATAGGAGCACTCTTACTAGCAATAATTTCATAAGTTCACCCATCTTTCCACTCAAAGTATTAATTTTTTCAATAGCATGCACTTTTTTACTAGTAGAGGATCTTTTGGTATGCCATTGGGAGTAATTAGCCATAATATTATCTAGGAGTTTAGTAGCTTATCCTAATGTGATATCCATAAAAGTACCTCCCACGGCGGAATCTAAAAGAGTTCTAGATGCAAAATTCAATTCGGCACAAAAAAATATATGATCATCCATAAACTTAAACCATGAGTAGGGCAATTTCTTATCATCAATTTCATCCTCTCCCAAGATTGTGCAACATGTTCATGATTAAGTTGCTTAAAATTCATTATATCGTTCCTAAGGGAGATGATCTTAGCGGGAGGAAAGTACTTGGAAATAAAAGCATCTTTACACTTGTTCAATGAATGAATACTATTTTTAGGCAAATATGAAAACCAAGTTTTAGCACGATCTCGTAGTGAGAATGGAAATAGCTTCAATTTAACAATATCATTATCCACATCTCTCTTCTTTTGCAAATCGCACAACTCAATGAAAGTATTTAGATGGGATGCGTCATCTTCACTAGGAAGGTCAGAAAATTGATCTTTCATAACAAGATTCAACAAAGCGGCATTAATTTCATAAGAATCCACACTAGTGGCGGAAGCAATCGGAGTACTAATAAAATCATTATTATTTGTATTGGAAAAGTCACACAACTTGGTGTTTTCTTGAGACATCGTGACAAAGCAAGCGATCTAAAACACAAGCAAACAAAAAGGCAAACGAAAAGGCAAACCAAAGAAGGGTGAATAAAAAGGCAAACCTTTTTGTATTTTTTCTGAAAACGTTTTAGAAGTGGGGGAGAGGAAAACGAGAGGCAAATGGCAAATAATGTAATGCAAGAGATGAGAGTTTATGGTGGGTACTTGGTAGGCTTGATGTAGAACCTCCCTGGCAACAGCGCCAGTAATTCTTCATACGGTTAGCTAGCTTTCTTTTCTCCTTTCTCCTTTTTCAATGCATCCCATTGCGTTCACGGTACGCGGCGATATTCGAGCGCGTGAGCGAGATGGATGCGAGGAAGGGTTGCATGTCATCCCAGCTCGCACTGGCTTGGGTTCACCACCAGGGAAGCTATGTGTGCCCCATACCTGGCACAACGAAAGTTGAGAATCTCAACCAAAACGTGAGAGCGCTTTCTGTTGAGCTCGAGTCCTACGCCGCCATGGATGTGGTTCAAGGTGATATGTTGATGCTTCGTATCACTGGTTTGAAATAGTTGCAAATCAAATAATTCCATGAGCACTCCGTGCATGGATGAAATCATGGAACCGCCAATTGTTTGCTAATGTAGTACAATTCCTCCCCATGATTACGTTCACGGTACTAAAAAATGTCTTTGTATAATTGGATAGGATGTATATCCCCTGGGTGTTTGCTACTTCTTGACCTTGCGTTGATTTTCCCTTGAAGAGGAAAGCGTGATGCAACAAAGTAGAGATAAGTATTTCCCTCAGTTAAGAACCAAGGTATCAATCCAGTAAGAGGCACAAGCAAGTCTCCAATCTATGCATCTGCACAAACTAACAAACACTTGCACTCAATGCGAAAAAGGGGTTGTCAATCCCTTAATGTCTCGAACAAGAGTGAGATCTGATAGAGATAAGTATAAATGATAAATAAAAAGGCAAACTAAAATAAATCTAAATAAATTGCAGCAAGATATTTTTGGTTTATATATCTGAAAATATATGATGGAAAATAGACCCGGGGGCCATAGGTTCACTAGAGGCTTCTCTCCTGAAAGAAAACATACGGTGGGTAAACAAATTACTGTCGAGCAATTGATTGAAAAGCGCAAAGCTATGACGATATCCAAGGCAATGATTATGAATATAGGCATCACGTCCATTGATACGTCTCCAACGTATCTATAATTTATGAAGTATTCATGCTGTTATATTATCATTCTTGGATGTTTTACAATCATTTTATAGCAACTTTATATCATTTTTTGGACTAACCCATTGACCCAGTGCCCAGTGCCAGTTGTTGTTTTTTGCTTGTTTTTTACATCACATGAAATCAATATCAAACGGAGTCCAAACACCACGAAAATTTTTGGAGATTTTTTATGGACCAGAACACCTAGGATGGGCTAGAGCAGCACCTGGAGGGTGCCCCGAGGGGGGCACAACCCACCAGGGCGCGCCTGGGGGCCCAGGCACGCCCAGGTGGGTTGTGCCCACCTCGGTGGCCTCCCGCACCCCCTCTTTACCCTATAAATTCCCAAAAAATCCAGAAACCCTCGGGGTTAACCTAGATCAGAAGTTCCGCCGCCGCAAGGCACTGTAGCCACCGAAACCAATCTAGACCCTTTCCAGCACTCTGCCGGAGGGGGAAATCATCACCGGTGGCCATCTTCATCATCCCGGCGACCACCACGATGAGGAGGGACTAGTCCAACCTCGGGGCTAAGGGTTTGTACTAGTAGCTATGTGTTTAATCTCTCTCTCTCTCTCTCTCTCTCGTGTTCTTGAGATGTCACGATCTTGATGTATCGCGGGCTTTGTTAATATAGTCGGATCATATGGTGTTTTCCCCTCTCTATCTTGTTGTGATGAATTGAGTTTTTCCCTTTGAGATTTCGTTGTTATCGGATTGAATACTTTTATGGATTTGAGAACACTTGATATATGTCTTGCATTTAAATACTCGTGGTGACAATGGGGTATCGTATTGATTCACTTGATATATGTTTTGGCACTCAACTCGCGGATTCCCGAGGTGACATTGGGCTAATCTATGCATAGGGGTTGATGCACGTTCTTGTCTTTGCTTCTCCCGTAGAAATCTTGGGGCACTCTTTGAAGTTCTTTGTGTTGGATTGAATATTATGAATCTGAATTTGCTTTGGTATTATTTTAGTACGAATTCTTGGTTAGATCGATTGGAAAGAATAGCTTCGTGTTATTTTAGTACGAACTCTAGGATAGATTGATCGGAAAGAATACTTTTGAGGTGGTTTCGTACCCTACAAATAATTCCGTCTTATGTTCTCCACTAGATAGGAACTTTGGAGTGATTCTTCATCGCAATCTGAGAGGTGGTTATATGATCCAATTATATTAGCACTGTTGAGAGATTGCACTAGTGAAAGTACGAACCCTAGGCCTTGTTTTTAAGCATTGCAATACCGTTTTTGTGCCCGTTTACTATTTGCTACCTTGCTGTTTATTTATTTATTTAGATTATAAAAATATATTTCTACCATCAATATTACACTTTTATCACCATCTCTTCGCCGAACTAGTGCACCTATACAATTTGCCATTGTATTGGGTGTGTTGGGGACACACGAGATTTCTTGTATTTTGTTGCGGGGTTGTTTGAGAGAGACCATCTTCATCCTACACCTCCCACAGATTGATAAACCTTAGGTCATCCACTTGAGGGGAAATTGCTACTGTCCTACAAAACTCTGTGCTTGGAGGACCAACACGAGTCTACAAGAATAAAGTTGCGTAGTAGACATCAAGCTCTTTTATGGCGCAGTTACCGAGGAGGTGAGTGCTTGAAGGTATATCTTTAGATCTTGCAATTGAATATTTTAATTTCTTGTTTTATCACTAGTTTGGTTTATAAAAGAAAACTACAAAAAATGGAATTGAGGTGCATCATATTATTCATCTTTATAATGTATTTTGTGAAAATGATGGAAAGGAAAATTCTGCTCAATTGATAGAACAAGAATTCAATAGAATTTTTTGTATAAATGATGAGCATGATTGCAATGTTGTTAGTATGAATTCTTTGAATATCCATGATGCGAATGATATGCAAAGCCATAAGCTTGGGGATGCTATATTTGATGAATATGATATTTTTAGTCCCCCAAGTTTTGATGAGAAAATTTATTATGATGATTGCATGCCTCCTATTTATGATGATTATATTGATGAAAGTGGATTTGGAGAGGTCATGACTTTATTTAGTGACGAATCCACTATTTTGGAAGAGGTTGCAATTGACTATGATAACAAAGTTGCTATTTATGATGATTATGGTGATGACATGTATGCTATAAATAATAATGATATTCATGAAACTTGTCATCATGATTTTAATTTTCAATCACATGATTATTATTTTGTTGAGTTTGCTCCCACTACTATTGATGAGAATAGATTTGCTTATGTCACTACTGCAGGATGCTGCTAACGCGACACTACGATCAGAGATCCTTTGAGAAACTTTGTGCGATGCCATAATCGCAAACGGTGCTGTATGAAAACCGTAAGAAATGTGTAAAACGTTTGCGATGACGGATGCATCAAACACGGTTTAGGTTTTAGTTGCATGTGCGATGAAGGGCATACGGTTCAGTTCAGTGAACTGTTTGCAATGAGGAGGAACAAAAGAAACGGGCAGCCATATGGAGGCGTGTGCGATACACAGCATACGGTTCACTCGGATGAACTGTTTGTGATTAGGCAACATAAAAGAAACGGTGAGCCAGATCAAAGGTGTGTGAGATGTACAGCATATGGTTCACTCGGATGAACTGTTTGTGATTAGGCAAGAGAACAGAAATGGTTCAATATAACAAGATGTGTATGATACGCGGTAAACATGTCTGTAATCAGAAATGTGTGCGAAGACCGATAATAATGCAGATGATTGCTTCTAATAAGATGTATGTGATATGCTCTCTCTACACAACATCTATTGGCCATTGTGGGACGGGCGGTCATCCGGATACGCCATAAGGATGCGAAGAGGCATTCCTATCAGCAAGGACTAGCTGTTCCACGAGTAGCTCATGTAAGAAAACTATCAAGTTAAGTGTGCTCAGGCTAGAGCAGCCATCAGATGGATGACTGGATGGGAAGTTGTGTCGATGTTAAATTAGGTGATGGGATGGGTCATTTCGGTCAAATGACCGAAATGCCCCATTCCCTCAGCTAATGTAACCTTGAGGTCCTTGTTTTTAATTTTTTAATTTTTTAACACATGTTAAAGAAGGTCTACCGCATTACTTTTTGACAATGTGCGATACATGGCATACAGTTGATCCATCCGACCTATTTGTGATGGAATAGGCTGTGTGTGTTGTGGGCAAACACTTGCTAGTATTCAACCGTTTGGGATTGATGAATTCATCACCGACGGGATCCCTAGTGTGGTCCGTGTTCATCTGATCATCATCTACTTCTTGTGCTAGCTCGATGCTAAGTTTCCATTAATTGATGGCGTTTTATGAACACGCCACCGTTTCCCGCCATTTCCTCACCTGTTTCCCGCCACCCTGCTATATTGTGCATAGGGGGCGCGCGACGCGCGGAGGCGACAAGCGCAGCCTGTAGCACATCCACCTTTTCCAAGCATGCCAACCCACCAAAGCGCTCCCTCTGCCATCAACCTCGTCGATGAGGAAAACGAGCAGGCGCCACGGCCCGTCAAGGCCGAGGAGCTCCCTGGCAACGCGATGGACGACGTTGTGATGCGCGTCATCACCAGGGTTGAGCAGACCTTTGGCGCATGGCGCTTGAGCGCCGCGGATCAAGATAGGCATGTCAGCGCCGACAGGCTGCAGCTCGCCGCACAACATGATCGATGGCGCGCCGCACAGCAAGCTAGGCGCGTCCGCGCCGATAGGCTGCGGCTCACCGCACGACGAGACCGTTGGAGCACCGCAGAGCGAGAGGCGCGGCGCGCCGCACAGCAAGAGCGGATCCATCAGCGCTTGCCTGTTGTCGACACGGCGTCGCACCTGGGTACACGTCCCGTCAGTACCCCCATTCCTCGCCAAGAGTGGGCAGAGGCCCTCAGCGCCGTACTTGTACCAGATGCCGGCCACACCGTACTTGCACCGGACGCCCGCCGCGCCGTTCGCATGGGTGCCGCCGTTCGCCTTGTCCGCAGCCCACTGGATGCCAACGCGCTGGTCTGTACGCTCGACCGCCTCCTTGGCCCAGGTGTCCACCTGGGCGCAGTAGAGGAACATGGCCGTCGCATCGTTGAGCTGGTGATCTCCGATGAAATAGCCAACTTGGAGCTAGAGATCGCGCTCCAGATGTACCGCGAGCGTGTCGACTGCTTGGACGAACGCCTGCACGAGTTCAGGCAGAGCCAAGAGCTACCCTAGGCAAGGACTGCTGGTCATGGTCTCATGGACGCGTTTTATTTTAAAAAGTTGTTTCGACGTGGATAGCATTGTATTCACAGCAATCATAGTATTGCTCTGTTTCAATGTGTGTACTCTGTTTTCCATTCTTATATGTTCTGTTTCAATGTGTGTATATACGCTTTCCATTCTGTATATGTGGATGATAACAGCTATATTCAAATTAGTATACAAAAACAGATAGAAAATGGAATTCATAATATATATATATTAATTGTTCATTAGATCATCACACAATATATATATATATATAATATCATCACATATACATGATGATACTTAACTACTAGGTACAATGCATAAAATTGAAAACGAACAATACTAAAACTAATAATTCCTCCTCGGGCCAGTATTCCGGCAGCCATCGCCAGCAGCTCCCTGGTGCGCGCGTCTTCCCAGTGCGGAGGCAGTACTCCGACTCCTCCGCCTCGCAGCGCTTGACGTACCGATCTACCTCTTGCTAGCAGACGCACGCGGCCGATCTTGCCATTTCGTTGGGCGCCCACCGGAGCTCCTCGTCGGTGGCACGTTGGAGCTTATCGGCCCACCTCCATGCAGCGACGAGGCGCCCAGCGCCTATGACCTTCCTCGCGAAGTACCCGTCTTCGTACACCTCCTCGGCACGACAACGTGCCCGCCCCCAAAGCTCCTTCGCCTCCTTTTTCCAGGCGGCATCACGGGATTCACAGGCCGCCTGGTACCTGGCTTCCTCCTCTGCCATCTCCTTCTTGAACGCCACTTGCCTGGCTTTCTCAGTCGGCGGCAGCGACTTCCACAGACAAAGATTGTACTGGCCCCAAAACCAATCAAAAGTTGGGGGTCCGGCGCAACCTCATCAGGCGACGCGTAGGGGTCCTCGTCGCTGCTAATCGAGTGAGCGTCCTCGGGGGGCGGTGACTCCTCGTCGACGCGTGGGCAGACCGGCGGCGCCATGGCAGAGATTTGAGAGAGAGAGAGAGAGAGAGAGGGCGAGCGAGGGGAGGATGTAGATGAGAATGCAGGCGGGACGACGTGAGCAAGGTAGTATTTATTGACGGCCGGAATTTAGATCGACGGGGACAGTACACACGCCGGTTGGCGGAATTTACGAGTATTGTAGTTTAAATTACACACAATTCCCGCAGCAAATTCGTGTGTGAACATGATAGCTGACGGTTTCCAATACAAAACCGTGTCTGATTAATGATCCTGCCAATCACCTACCAAACCTCGAGCCGCGAGATAGAGTGACAATCGTGTGGGGGCCGGTTGTCTTGCCAGATCTTTACATTTTCTTTTTTGAACACCAGATATTTACATCGTCTGATGATTTTTTAACTCGCACACAAGTACACAAAAATATGATTTTTCAAACCGTTTTGGTTAGGCGTTGCATGTAGATGTAGTTCAAATTTGAATTACGGTCATTAAATGGTTAGAAAATCACTTAAATGTCTTTAAAAGGTCAAATGACCCCTGAAAATTTCCAAATTTTCACATGACAGTTGTATTAGTGCATGTTAAACGTAGGCAAAAATTTGAAGGCCGTAAGAGCAAACTATCTCCCGTCTGTCATCAAACATGCATTCTTCCCTCTCGGAACCACGAACCTTCTAGTGAGTTGCTCCGGTTTGTGAGGGGTGTGTGTCCAAACTTTCGTCAAACAGGCCAATTTTTTACCACCTCATCCTGGTGGCATGGCATTAAATCAAGCAAGGTTTCATATTTTTCTGATCATTTTTTATTTTTTTGGAATTAAAATGCCATGGCTTGCACTCCATGCATGTGCCCATGCCTTGGCACCAATATGTTTGAAAATTCATTCGAATTTACTGCACATGGAATTAACTCGCACACAAGTACACAAAAATATGATTTTTCAAACCGTTTTGGTTAGGCGTTGCATGTAGATGTAGTTCAAATTTGAATTACGATCATTAAATGGTTAGAAAATCACTTAAATGTCTTTAGAAGGTCAAATGACCCCTGAAATTTACCAAATTTTCACATGACAGTTGTATTAGTGCACGTTGAACGTAGGAAAAAATTTGATGGCCGTAAGAGGAAGCTATCTCCCGTTCGTCATCAAACATGCATTGTTCCCTCTCGGAACCACGAACCTTCTAGCGAGTTGCTCCGGTTTGTGAGGGGTGTGTGTCCAAACTTTCGTCAAACATGCGAATTTCTTTACCACATCATCTTGGTGGCATGACATTACATCAACCAAGGTTTCATGTGTTTCTGAATTTTTTTTGGAATTAAAATGCCATGCCACTCCATGCATACGTATTCATGCATATGTGTCCATCTCGTGATACAAATGTGTTTGAAAATTCCTTCTAGTTTACTGCACATGAATTAACTCGCACACAACTACACAAATATGATTTTTCAAACCGTTTCGGTTACGCGTTGCATGTAGATGTAGTTTAAATTTGAATTATGGTCATTAAATGGCTAGAAAATCACTTAAATGTCTTTAAAAGGTCAAATGACCCCTAGAATTTTCAAAAAATTCACATTACAGTTGTAGTAGTGCATGTTAGACATAGAAAAAATTTGAAGGCCGTAAGAGGAAGCTATCTCCCGTTCGTCATCAAACATGCATTGTTCCCTCTCGGAACCACGAGCCTTCTAGTGAATTGCTCCGGTTTGTGAGGGGTGTGTGTCCAAACTTTGGTCAAACATGCCAATTTTTTTACCACATCATCTTGGTGGCATGACATTACATCAACCAAGGTTTCATGTGTTTCTGATTTTTTTTTAATTTTTTGGAATTAAAATGCCATGTCACTCCATGCTTAATTGTGTCATAGCCGTTAGACCAATGTGTTTGAAAATTCCTTCCAATTTACTGCACACGGAATTAAATTGCACACAAGTACACGAAATATGAGTTTTCAAACCGTTATGGTTAGTTGTTGCATGTACATGTAGTTCAAATTTCAATTACGGTCATTAAATGGCTAGAAAATCACTTAAATGTCTTAGAATGTCAAATGACCCCTGAAATTTTCCAAAATTTGACATGACAGTTGTATTAGTACTCCAAAATTTCTCGTTCATTTAAAACACCATCCGTTGGCACTTTATTCCAAATTAGTCTTTCACAGCTAATAAAAAATATCTACAACATCACACACAGTTGTTTCCTAGGAACCGTTTGCGATGAAAATATCTGGGTCTATTTAAGTCTCCCTCCTTAAGCTTCGCCGGCTTGTCTGCTCTAGTGCCGGCAACCCCCGAATCCACGAATCCTGATCCGCATTCCCACACCCCCTTCTTGCAAAGATGACGCCGTGGAAACGCTTCGTGAAGGACCGTATGATGGCCACGCCCCCCCCCCCCGAGCGCCGCCCCCTGCGCCGAGAGTGCGGCCGCCTATGCCGAGAGTGCCGCCGCATCCACATTGAGCGCGGCCGCTTCCTCCGAGAGGGTGTATGCGGCAGCCGACAGGGCAGCTACAGCAGCCGAGACGGCTGCAGCTGCTGCTGCGACGACGGCTGCAAACGCCGAGAGCGCTCGAGCTACCGTCCGTGCCGCTGATGTCACCCTGGCCCGGGTCAAGGCCATCCATGCCAAGATCGAGGATGCACACGCCAAGATATTCCAGGCCACCTCGGACTCCAGCATGCAAACCACGTCTGAAAAGGCGGTGGTGGCCATGGAGCACCTACTTCCCATGAGGTCGCCGAGCGGGAGCTGGAGATGCAGGAGGCGGCGGAGATCGAGGAGCGCCGGGAGGAGGAGTTGCGCGTGGCCGAGGTCGTGGTAGAGAAGAGTCTGTCCATCGAGGAATCGGCGGTGGAGTACCAATGCGAGCTCTGGCGCAGCCACTACTACGAGTACTACAACCTTGAGGGCGGCACCGAGGAAGAGGATGAGGACGAGGACGCGGTGGACTTTAGCAGGGGCGACGTGGAGTCCACCAACGGCGGCATGTCGCCAGGACAAGTCATCGACGTCTCATCTCACACCGGCGATGCATAGGCCGGCGCAGCGGCGGATTTTTAATTATGCGTACTTAGGCTTTGTTTTTAATGCTGGTCTTTTGTTAGAGCAATGTTTAGGTAAACTGGCTCTGTGTAATTACTAAAATTGCTCGATTCAGTAAGTGTGGTTTGTCTGCTGTACGCTCTTTTGTGTGCCCAAATTAGCAAGCGATGTTAAATTATGCAATGACGTACCCGGTGAAATTTCCACCAAAATTTGAATTATCAAACTCATCCCATGCGCGTAAAGCAGAAGAATCATTGCGATGCACACAATCGTTCAAAGTGAATGGTCTGGCGGCACCGCGCGCGTTTAAAGGTGAATGTGCCCATGCCTTGAGACCAAAATTTGAATTATCAAACTCAGCCCATGCGCGTAAAGCAGAAGAATCGTTTGCGATGCACACAATCGTTCAAAGTGAATGGTCCGGCGGCACCGCGCGCAAAGTTTCCCTCCACATTTCTAAAATTTTGGCCTACCGCCAAAATATCTACCCCACCCCCCTTCCCCACCCCCTTTTCTCCCCGACCACAAGTCACATTTCCCCTATTTCCTCCTTCCTTCCTTCCTTGCTAAGCTATAGTCGCTTCCTCGCTCTCTCTGTCTCGCATCCTACCGCCGGGGTCGCCATGGTCTTCTTCAAAGACATCTCCAGCGGTTCCTCCTCCAGCGACCTTCACCACCCGGGTATGCCTCTCTTCTCTCTCTCGGGCTATGACTTGGAATGAAGTATTTTTATCCGAAGGTCGATTTGAGTCGTTTCTCCCTCTTGTAGCTCCCTAAGACCATCAGTGGCAACGAATGGAGCGGGGTGGCTGAAGATCTATCTGCTCGTTGTCACCATCAATCTCCATGCGTGAAGCTACTTGCGTTTGATTCTGTGGACACTGGGAGGAAGTTTCTGGCATGTGAAGAGAAGGTTAGACCATTTTCCGTCGTTACAAATCATTTGTTAGATGTGATTCAGACACTGGGTCCCAACCCATTCATACCACACCTTCAACCAAACGCATCCTAAGACAGTGTCACAGTTTGTACCTAGTATCTTAAATTGTTGCCATCTCATCAGCGGTGCCATTAGAAAATTATTTGGCACCGCTTCAGCAGTTTGTGCAGCCAACTTTGGTCCACACATCTGAGCAGCCAAGCAGTAAAATACTAAATCTTTATGGCACGAAGGAACTGGGCATCGGAGCAACTACGTGCTCCGGAGTCCGGTCCCTGATTTTTTTCCGCTGCATCGGCTCGCCAGTTCAGGGCACCGGTGCGAGATGTAGCAACAGTTGTCTTTACACCAGTTTTGGCATACATAGTGGACGGCCTTAGTGCTATTAGTTCTATGTTACTAAATTTGTGCATGTACACACCTGTTAGTATCAATTTGCTGTCATCCAAACACTGTCGCTATGCTGTTGCAGTTATATTTACCTTCCTCATAAAATGTTCAATTTGTTATTTATTGTACATGAGTAAGAACTTGTAGCGTCGTTGTAGTTAATTATAGCTTCTGATGTTCCAGAATTTGGTTGTTGTCTCAGTACCAATTATTTCATTTGCACATTGATCTTTTTGAGAAGATATGTCATAATTAACATGTTTCTTCAGTTTTTCAAAATAAGCATTGGTGATTTTCTATGTTGCTATAAACCCATTTCCCCTACAATTGTTACTGATCTAGTTTTAAATATTATAGGATGAACGGAAGTGTTCTTACTTGGAGTGGGTTGATCAAGAGTGGCCACAGTCTTTGAAGATGTGCCTAACGAAGCTCTGGAGCATGTATGAGGAAGTGAACACAGCTAGGCTTAGAGAAAGTCTTGTCAACGCTGAAGCATATTTCAAGATGCGGGATAAAAAGTTGAAGGTGGAGAATGAGCTCAGATTTTTTTAATCAGACTTTGCTAAGATGGTGTTGGCGAAGGAGGAGGCACTTTCCCAGTTGGCCCGTGCAAAACGGGTTCTTACTGAACTGAAAGCAGAGGTGGATAAGACGAGCCTGGATGATCTCGATTAGGGAAATGAATATATTGTTCTTATGAAGTTGAACTAGCTATATGTTGTATTGTGTTGTTTTCATGTAGCTACCGTACTGTGATGTTATAATATATTTATGTGCCTGATATGAAATTGGAAAACAGCGGTTCGATATGAAATGTGAATTTGCGTAATACTGGAATTATTAATTGTAAACTAATAAACCTGCTAAATGTGTCATGGACCTTTGCAAATGGTTCTAGCAGTAAAAGCGGTTGCGATGGATAGCCCAATGCCACACAGTTTTCTTCATCAAATCGTGTGTGATATAGTTGATAAAAGCAAACAGTTAACCAAGGGAGACCGTGTGTGATAGTTACACCTTTCACACACGAGCCTACGCATAAAACTGTGTGGGATTTACGTCCGAACGGAAACGTTTTCCCTGGATTGACTGTGTGGGATGTACATAAGAACGGAAACGTATTCCTTGGATTGACTGTGTGTGATATACATACGAACGGAAATGTTTTTCTGGGACTCACCGTGTGGGATGTACATACCTACGGAAATGATTTTCTCGAATTACCGTGTGGGATGTACATACCTACGGAAATTATTTCTGGAATTCACCGTGTGGGATGTACATATCTACGGAAATAATTTCTGGGATTCACCGAGTGGGATGTCCATACCTACGGAAATGATTTCTGGGATTCACCGTGTGGGATGTACATACCTACGGAAATGATTGGGTTTTGATGCCTCGCCCGATCGCACATGGCCCCAGCCTGGGTCCCAGGAGGGCCTATCCTCGACGATTTCTGGGGCGTGTGGGAAGGACACCCTATCGCACACACTCACTTGGCGACGGTTCCAAATGACGTCGCGGAAAGGGGTAAAAAACCATTTGTTTAGGACCGACGCGCACTAGTGTGTGGAGAGTAATACGTTTTCTATGCTTTTGTGTCATGAAAAGCATGCTTCATGTGACAGTTATATTGTTGAATTTCTTCATGATGCTACTGAAAATTATTATGAGGGAGGAACTTATGCTTGTAGGAATTGCAACAATATCAAGTTTCCTCTCTATGTGTTGAAAATCTTGAAGTTGTGCTTGTTTTGCCATCCTATGCTAGATGATTCTTGTTCCCATAAATTGTTTGCTCACAAAATCAATATGCATATTAAGTGGGTTAGGCTTAAATGTGCTAGTCATATGCTTCGTGATGCTCTTGTTATGTTTCAATCCGTATCTTTTATGCGAGCATCATTGAAATCACCATGCCTAGCTAAAAGGCATTAAAGAAAAGCGCTTGTTAGGAGACAACCCAACACTTTTACCTACTGTTTTTGTGTGTTCACATGACTAGCCTACTGTAGTAATCATGTTTTATTGTTTTTGTTTCAATAAAGTGCCAAGTAAGACCTTTGGGATGGCTTACGGTGATAGTTGATTCGATCTTGCTGAAAAACAGAAACTTTTGCGCTCAGGAAAACAATTCTAATTTTTAACAGAAGCATGATAAAGTGCTGATTCTTTTTGCAGAAGATTAATAGATAAATTACCCAGGCTTTCCTGTTCTTTCAGAATTTTTGGAGTACCAGAAGTATGGTTGGAGTACAGATTACTACAGGCTGCTCTGTTTTTGACTAATTCTGTTTTCAATGCATAGTTTGCTTGTTTTCTAGTTTCTATGGATTATATTGCTCAATATAAATTGTGGAAATGATATGCTACATTAGGTATTGTGTGGAAACAATTATGAATCTTGTATTTGACAGTACCAAAGTGAAATGGTTTGCTCTTTACCATACTAACCTATCTCACAAAGTTTTGTTAAGTTTTGTGTGATTGAAGTTTTCAAGTTTTGGATGAGATATCGATATGAGGAGAATAAGGAGTGACAAGACCCTAAACTTGGGGATTACTAAGGCACCCCAAGGTAATATTCAAGGAAAATCCAAGCAACTAAGCTTGGGGATGCCCCGGAAGGCATCCCCTCTTTCGTCTTCAACATTATCGGTAACCTCACTTGGAGCTATGTTTTCATTCGTCACATGATATGTGTTTTGCTTGGAGCGTCATTTTCTTTTGCTAGGATTTTCATGCTGTAATTTAGAACAATGTTTTTCATCTTGTATTTCAATAAAAGTGGCAATGATAGCCATTGCCAGGCTTATTTTGCAAGTATACATGTTGCTGTTTGCAAACAGAAAGTTTACCGCTGTTGCAAAAATTCCCTAGAAAAGTTAGAATGTGATAAAATGTTGAAACTTTTTTGCAAAATGAGCTCTGATAAATTTTCTACAGTGTGGCAAAGTTTCATAACTTTTGGAGTTATGGAAGTATTGATACTCTTGCATTCTGTACAGACTGTACTGTTTTGGCAGATTGCTGTTATGTGTGCATTGTTTGCATATGTTTGCTTGTTTAATGATTCTATTTGAGGATAGGAGTATTAAATATGCAGAGGCATTTAGCATGCAATGTTGAATAATAATTTTAGTGATTTGCTACAGTATAGAATGATAAGGTTTTTGCATTGGTTTATACTAACTTATCTCATGAGTCCTTGTTGAGTTTTGTGTGGATGAAGTTTTTGAGATTTAGGAAAACCGTGATATGAGAAGAATTAAGGAGACACAAAAGCTCAAGATTGGGGATGCACAAGGCATCCCAAGGTAATATTCAAGAAGTCTCAAACATCTAGGCTTGGGGATGCCCCAGTAAGCATCCTACCTTTCTTCTTTAACAATTATCGGTTAGTATCGGTTGAGCCTAAGTTTTTGCTTATTCACATGAGTTGTGCTATTCTTAGAATGTCATTTTATTTTCATTTCACTTGTTGTTTTAATAAAATACTTAGATATGAAAGTTTTTAAATAAAATAGAGTCCTCAAATAGTTGTCAGGGAGGTTAGGTAAGCGGCATTCACATCCCGTCAACGAAGCTCTTTTCTATGTCATTTACTCTTGTGCTTCACTTATATCCTATGAGTAAATTGTTGAATAAATTGAATCTCATGAAGTTGAAATCATATCATTCCTAGTGGTAGCTTCACATTGGGTTTAGAAAGTGAAATCTTTTGAGGCTTGACAATCACAATATTGGTCATACAAGCAATTCACAAATAATTAGTATAAGGAAGAGAACTTTCACATATAAATACACTATCATGGAAATCTTTTGTGATTGTGAGCCCCCATCAAAATATTATATGCCAAAATTGTTGACGTTGGACAAGGAAGAAAATGCAATGGTTTATGTTTGTTCATATTCACATAGAAGTTATATTGTCATAGATCCTTCAACATGTGGTGCTTGCCCCCCATCTTTGCTAGCCAAAAACTCCGCACCAAGTAGAGATACTACTTGTGCATCCAAAAACCCTTAAACCCAAATCTTATTTTCAAGAGTCCACCATACCTACCTAAGGATTGAGCAAGATCCTTCAAGTAAGTTGTCATCGGTGCAATAAGGCAATAAAAATTGCTTCTAAAAGTGTGAGATCATTTAGTGTAAGAGAAAATTGAGTGTTGTACGAACTTGTGATGGTGAAGAATAAAAGCGCCAGACTGCATAATAAAGGTTGGCATCACAAGGGGCAATACAACATGATGTTATTTTGCCCTAAGGGGTTGAGCATACAAACAAATAAACGCATGGCAACCTCTGCTTCCCTCTGCGAAGGGCCTATCTTTTACTTTTATGTATTTACTTTTATGCAAAGAGTCAAAGTTCTTCTCTCCATTCCTTTTTATTTTTCTCTTTTAGCAAGCATCATGTGGTGAGGAAAGATCTAGGCACATATATCCAGTTGGATATGGGTAGCATGAGTTATTATTGTTGACATCACCCTTGAGGTGAATACGTTGGCAGGCGAAATTATAAGCCCCTATCTTTCTATGTGTCCAGTTGAAACGTTTTGCTCATGTGTATGCGGTGAGTGTTAAAAATCATTGAAGACCATATGATGGTTGAGTATGTGGAGCTCTTACCTAAACCCTGTTGAATAAGTTGAATTACAATTGCTTGGTGACTGAGAACATAGGTTGTTGAGTTTCAAGAGAATTCATTGTTTGGACCTTACCGTGTGAATTGGTTGCTACTATAACATGAGAAGTTTTATAAGAAAGAATTGTTGTTATGATGCTAGGAAAAGTGATTGAAATTATCAATTGATCAAACTTATGCACCTTGCTAGCGTTCACACTTCATAAATTATTTCCTTTATCATTTACCTACTCGAGGACGAGTAGGAATTAAGCTTGGGAATACTGATACATCTCCAACGTATCTATAATTTATGAAGTATTCATGCCGTTATATTATCATTCTTGGATGTTTTACGATCATTTTATACCAACTTTATATCATTTTTTGGGACTAACCTATTGACCGAGTGCCCAGTGCCAGTTGTTGTTTTTTACATCGCAGGAAATCAATATCAAACGGAGTCCAAACACTTCGAAACTTTTTGGAGATTTTTTATGGACAAGAACACCCAGGATGACAGAGCAGGACCTGGAGGGTGCCCCGAGGGTGCACAACCCACCTGGGCGCGACCCCAGGCACGCCCAGGTGGGTTGTGCCCACGTCGGTGGCCTCTCGCGCCCCCTCTTTACCCTATAAATTCTGAAAAATTCCAGAAACCCTCGGGGTTAACCTAGATCAGAAGTTTCGTCGCTGCAAGGCTTTGTAGCCACCTAAAACCAATCTAGACCCTTTACGGCACTCTGTCGGAGGTGGAAATCATCACCAGTGGCCATCTTCATCATCCCGGCGGCCACCACAATGAGAGGGAGTAGTCCACCCTCGGGGCTAAGGATTTGTACTAGTAGCTATGTGTTTAATCTCTCTCCCTCTTGTTCTTGAGATGTCACGATCTTGATGTGTCACGGGCTTTGTTAATATAGTCGGATCATATGGTGTTTTCCCCTCTCTATCTTGTTGTGATGAGTTGAGTTTTTCCCTTTGAGATTTCGTTGTTATCGGATTGAATACTTTTATGGATTTGAGAACACTTGATATATGTCTTGCAATTGAGTACTCGTGGTGACAATGGGGTATTGTATTGATTCACCTGATATATGTTTTGGCACTCAACTCGCGGATTCCCAAGGTGACATTGGGATAATCTATGCATAGGGGTTGATGCACGTTCTTGTCTTTGTTTCTACGGTAGAAATCTTGGGGCACTCTTTGAAGTTCTTTGTGTTGGATTGAATATTATGAATCTAAATTTGCTTTGGTGTTATTTTAGTACGAACTCTTGGTTAGATCGATCGGAAAGAATAGCTTCATGTTATTTTAGTATGAAGTCTAGGATAGATTGATCGGAAAGAATAGCTTTGAGGTGGTTTCGTACCCTACAAACAATTCCGTCTTATGTTCTCTGCTAGATAGGAACTTTGGAGTGATTCTTCATCGCACTTTGAGGGGTGGTTATATGATCTAATTATATTAGCACTGTTGAGAGATTGCACTAGTGAAAGTACACCCTAGGCCTTGTTTTTAAGCATTGCAATACCGTTTTTGTGCCCGTTTACTATTTGCTACCTTGCTGTTTTTATTTATTCAGATTATAAAAATATATTTCTACCGTCAATATTACACTTTTATTACCATCTCTTCGCCGAACTAGTGCACCTATACAATTTGCCATTGTATTGGGTGTGTGTGGGACACAAGAGATTTCTTGTATTTGGTTGCAGGGTCGTTTGAGAAAGACCATCTTCATCCTACACCTCCCATGGATTGATAAACCTTAGGTCATCCACATGAGAGAAAATTGCTACTGTCCTACAAAACTCTGCGCTTGGAGGCCCAACACGAGTCTACAAGAATAAAGTTGCGTGGTAGACATCATCCGTGTCAAGTAGACCGACTCCTGCCTGCATCTACTACTATTACTCCACACATCGACCACTATCCAGCATGCATCTAGAGTATTAAGTTCGTAAGAACGGACTAACGCCTTAAGTAAGATGACATCATGTAGAGGGATAAACTGAAGCAATATGATGAAAACCCCATCTTTTACCCTTGATGGAAACAATACAATACGTGCCTCGCTACCCCGACTTTTTCACTGGGTGAGGACACCCCAAGATTGAACCCAAAACTAGGCACCTCTCCCATTGCAAGGAGAACCACTCTAGTTGGCCAAACCAAACCGATAATTCGAAGAGAAATACAAAGATATTTAACCATGCATAAAAGAATTCAGAAAAGTCTCAAATAATATTCATAGATAATATGATCATAAATCCACAATTCATCGGATCTCGACAAACACACCATAAAAGAATGTTACATCGGATTGAACTCCAAGAACATCGAGGAGAACATGGTATTGAAGATCATAGAGAGAGAAGAAGCCATCTAGCTACTAGCTATGGACCCGTAGGTCTGTGGTAAACTACTCATGCTTCATCAGAAGGGCCATATAGTTGATGTAGATGGCCTCCGTGATCGAATCCCCCCAGCAGGCTGCCAGAAAAGGCCCCAAGATGGAATCTCACGGGAACAGAGGCTTGTGGCGGCGGAAAAGTATATTGGTGGACCCTTCTGTTGGTTTGGGAATATTTGGGAATTTATAGCACAAGAATTAGGGTTGGATGACTCCCGAGGGCCCTCAAACTAGGGAGGCGCGCCCCCTAGTGTGTGGCCTGAGGGCTTGTGGGTCCCTCGGGACTCTTCTGGCCCCCTCTCCAAGCTCCGTGGATGTCTTCTAGTCCAAGAAAAATCATTGCAAAAGTTTTATTCCGTTTGGAATCTGTTTGATATTCATTTTCTGTACAACTCAAAAACAAGGAAAAAACAGAAACTAGCACTGGGCTCTAGGTTAGTAGGTTAGTCCCAAAATAATATAAAATAGCATATTAATGCATATAAAACATCCAAAATAGATAATATAATAGCATGGAACAATCAAAAAATATAGATACGTTGGAGACGTATCAGTGTTGAACTTTTTATTATGCCGACAAGGCTATAAATACCCTTTTCTAAACACACTTCCGTCCTAAAACCATCTAGAATTTCCAGCCTCATGTGAAGATTGCAGTAAGCGTCCTCCATATATGGGCTGAGTTACATCAATTGTTGCACCTTCGGCATACACTGGTTGTTACATCAATTCTTACACACACAAGGAATAGAAATAAACAGAAGATTACAACATAGTAAATCTATCTGCCTAACAATCACACACTTCGTGCACCCTGATGCAAGTCTTCTGGAAGCCTCTAGAGTCCTTTGGATACTTTGGCCTGCGGCGGTGACCTCGGTGTGGATTGTGATCACCGCCAAAAGGTCTTCACGAGGGTTACTCTCTCCAGATTCGGTGGTTGCCTTCGATTGAGAGATGCAATTTATGGACGAGGACTTGATGCACAGGGTATCGTTATGCAGTGGCGGCGGTCATTTTTCTAGCCCAACTGCTAGGATTGCGGAAAAGTGATGGCAATAACCCATGACTGGCTCCAATGGTGGTACTTGTCGAGTACCTAGTTTTGAGCTCCGGGGTGAAAGCTAGGTCTCGCCCGAGTTGGTTATACATGGCAATGATGATGATTTTGTGTCGTTATCTTGCTGATGGCATTGCTCAGATATGCTCAGACTGGTTCTTCCGGGTAAAAATGTAGAATCTAGCCTTTGGTGGTCAGAATCGGTGAGCGTGGTGCTCTTCAATAACCTCGCTCTCCTTGTGGTTTCATGAGATGGTTGGTGCAGATATGATCATTGTTGTAGTTTGTTGATTTTGGATTTGATCACTTCAGGGTTTTGGGTTTTTTCCTCACTTAGACATGACTTTGGTATTATGTGAATTTGCTAATCGCTGCATGCGTGAACTATCATGGGTAAGCTCATAGATGATGTCAAGAAGTTACTTGATGATATGCAAAAGAACCATGCCCAATGGCATGTTGAAAGAACTACCACCAAAACAGAAAATGCAGTTGAAGAATACAACACAGAGTTGATAGCTAAGGTTGATGAACTCATCTCCGTCATGAAAGGTAAAGAAAAGGTAGAGGTAAATGTCATCACCGATTTTTTTGAAAAGGAGAATAATCCCCGGCCACTACATTAGAACGATGCATGCAGCTATATATTATTAATAATGCAAAATCCAGCAACCGAACAACCTTGACCCAGAAATAAAGCGGTAAAAAACCTGTGGCCTCATATCTTGCGACAGTAACTCCCCTAGATAGCCACTAACCCTATATTACAAGACACATCAGAAACAAAAAACACACAACTCCTAGGCTATGCCTTCAAGATAGATCGCCGCATATGCGCCAATGATGGTGAGTCCACCACAAGGTTGAACTCCGGATTCTGATCCCTAAAGCCAAACTTCAATCCACCACCTTCAGTAAGGACACAATGCAGGCGCGCGTCGTTAGCCTGATCTGAGATCTTGTGTTTCCACCGGAGTGCATAAACTCATCGTTGAAGACGTCTGTACCATCCGCCCGTATCCATATACCGACGCCTGGATAGTCGGGCACCTCCGGAGAAGACAATGGAAGACAAAGACGTCTGATACTGCCTGCCTCCCGCTATTGTCGCACCACCCTCGATCCAGTAGCACCAGACTAAACATGACATGTAACATCCCTAGCCTTGCTATGCACTTGGACTAGCTTGGTTGTTGCATCATGTCTAAATTTGTTTTAAACTTGAAATCGGGATTGTTCAAACCCTAGCACTAAATCAATCCATCCAGGCTTGATTAAAATCTTTTTCAATAAACCCAAAATGTCCCTAAGAAAATTTCATGATTTCTAGTTAAGGTGAAAACCTCTCCCAAAAAATGATGAATATATTTCTAGGTCATCTTTGGATTTTTGAATTAACACAAAAGTATTTGAATTGGAGTCGTCTAAATGCTATATATATTTTAAATGGTCCAAATATTCTGATGTTATTTGTGGAGCCCTGAAATAATTCAGTTAACCTCCAAAATAATTTTTAGAATTATCTAAAATGATTTAGTTCCTAAACTAAATTAGAACAAAGAAAACAAAATAGAAAAAGAAAAACAGGAAAAGGAAAAGGCTTACCTGGCCTTACCTGCAGCCCAACTAGGCAAAGCTAGCCCGGCCCACTGGCCGTGCCAGTCACCACCAACCTCTCGCCAGAAGGACGAGAGGCGCGTGGCCGCCGCGCGCCGGCACGCGCCCGAGCCACCTCCTGCTTCCGCCAACGCTGGGGGCTGGCTGGAGACGCCACGCAACCCCCCGACCCCTCTGGCCTCCCCACTACTCCTCTCCCCTCCTCTGTCTCTCTCGCACGCAACCACCGAACGCCATCGCTGCCACCGCATCCACCGCCTCCCCCTCGACCCCTCGCCGTGCCTAAGAGCTCTGTATCGACGTCCTCTACCTCCTCGACGAGCCACGAGGCCCCGGACGTGCTGCAACACCGCTACCGCCGCCGCCCTCTTCATTCTGCCACCGAGATCGCCGGCGACCTCTCGTCGTCACGAGCCCCTCCCCAAGCTTGCCGAGGCCTCCGTTCAATTCTATGTGATCTACCGCTTCGAACCCCTCTCTTCCCCACCTCGATTGCGCCTTGTAGCCCTTGTTCTCACCGGAGCCGAAGCTCCCAGCCGTCGGCCACGTCGCCATCGTAGCTACGGCCGCGCAAGCTCGTGTTCGAGCTCACCGCTGCACTCACCGCACTCCCGCGAGTCAAACATGACCATCCAGAGCTCCTCCCATGCCCCGCACCGCCCACACTGCTGTTGCCCGAACTCCGGCCACAGCCTAGCTCGCTGCTGCCGTCACCACAGACCACGGTAGTGCCCCCTGCTTGCTCCACCAGATGCGCGCGAGCTTCAGCTCACCGTAGAGACCAACCGCGGCTCAAACCGCGGCCTGTAGGCGAAACCCGAGCCGCTCCAGTGTGCCTCCGCCGCGTTTTGGTCGCCGTCGGCGTAACTCCGGTGACGCTGACGAGGCAACGTCATTAGGGGCTAATGAGCCTGCTAATCACCCCTCTCGAGCCACTGACGTGTGGGTCCCTGAGCCTAATTAGATTAGTCTAAATTATGTGTTTAGATTAGTGCTAATCCTGTGGACCCCACGTATCAGCTTTGACATTGCCCAAGTCAGCGTTGACTGGTCCCATCTCTCATCCACCCAAACCAGCCCTGTTACACTGACCCGTGGGTCCCAGCCGTCAGGTTTGA
Organism: Triticum aestivum; assembly: GCF_018294505.1. NCBI lineage: Eukaryota > Viridiplantae > Streptophyta > Magnoliopsida > Poales > Poaceae > Triticum > Triticum aestivum. Next base: position 432,406,284 of record NC_057799.1, on the reverse strand, counting down.
CCTGGACTGGCATTGTTGACTGGCTAACGTCACACCGATGTCATGCTGACGCAATAAGTCATTTTTTGGTTTAGTCTAAATTAGAATAACCAGGAAATTCCAGAAAATGTTATAAACTTTAGAAATTCATAGAAAATAATCTATAACTCAGAATGAAATAAGTTATATATGAAAAATGATCAGAAAAATCTAATCTATCAATCTGTACTAGTTTCATTCATGTTTAAGCAACTTAACCTTGCTGTTTAGTGCAAAACATGATAAGGCACTATTTAAATTCATAAGTTTGAGTTTGGGATTGAACCTTTGGTTCAAAATGACTCAAACCCAGCTGGTTTTAGTTGCATTAGCTCAAAACACACTCATATTGGCATGTCATGATCATGCATCATATTGTTGCATTGCATTGATTGTGTTTCCTCTCTATTGCCGGTATTTGTTCCCCCTCAGTAGACGTTGATCCGGCGATGAGTTCGATGACACCGATGAAGATCTATACTATCTTCAGAAGTGCCAGGCAAGCAAAACCCCCTTGTTCATTCTGATACGATCCCACTCTCTTGCTTCTGCTCTCTTTTACTGCATTAAGACAACAACGCTTCAACTGTTACATGCTGCGGTAGTTGAACCCCTTTCCTCTACATGACCTGTCATTGCCATAGTAAATAGATGAAACCCACTAGCATGAGTGGGAGTTGTTTGAGCCCTGATGTGCCTACTCATTCATGCTTGTTGTCATGTCTGCTACTGCTTAGAGTTGAGTCAGGTCTGATTCATCGAGGATGAATTGGAATGTGGTGGACATGTCTTACTGTTCAGAGCTAAGTGTGTGAACACGACTTAGTAAAGGTACCGGTGAGAGGCCATGTAGGAGTACATGATGGGTTGTCTCATTGAAACCGTCCTCAGGAACTGAGTTCTGTGTTTGTGATCCATGAACAGCTACTACCACACATTGGGATCCGTAATTGACTCTCTCGACTTATTAATGGCCTTGATCTCTGTCCAGGAGTTGCAACTAGTTTCTGGTGTTTATAGGATATGTGTTGGAGGCCGTGCGAAGCGCTGAACCTAGGGGTGGGCTATGATGCGGTAGATACACCGTGGCACGGTGTACTAGGCGCCCGTTTGGTGTCTCGGGAACCCTGCACACATCGTTTGGGGCTGTGAGCGAAACCCCGGCCGGATCTCCTCGCGGATGGAACCCGAATAGGCGATAAACCTGGACTAGAGACTTGTGTGGTTAGTCAGGTCATGGCCGACTCCCTCGCCAGGCTTTCGCTTGAAGGTTGCCGAGATACACGATGTGTACATGGTGGTAAGTGGCGAGAGCGTGTGTCAAGAAGTACACCCCTGCAGGGTTATAAATGATCTATTCGAATAGCCGTGTCCGCGGTAAAGGACTTCTGGGTTGCCTGTACAGTTCATAGACAAGTGAAAGTGGACACTCTAAAATGTGCAACATAAGCGTGAGTGCTATGGATGGCGTTCTCTTAGGGAGACGGGAGTGGATCCATAGTGGTGTATTGATATGGTGAATATGTGGACTCGTGTGCGCCACCTCAAGAAAGTTACTTGCGGTCATAGTTTAGGATAGCCACCGAGTCAAAGCTGGCTTGTTGTAGTTAAACTCCACCACCCCCTTTGTTTATACTGATGCATATGTAGATAGTTCTGATGTAAGTCTTGCTTAATTTATGTTTTTGCAGAGAGACTTCAGTCTCGCTAGTAGTTCCGCGTGGACTTCGACGTTTAGCTTGTTACATCAGCTACGATCTTGTGCCCTCGGCAGGGTCTTGTAGTTAGTCAGGCTTCTCAGCCTTTTTTATTTGTAGCTGTCTGTACTCAGACAAGATAAGCTTCCGCATGTGCTATTGCTTGTATGACTTGAATGCTGGGTCATGAGACCCATGTTTGTAATATCTGACTCTTCGGAGTCTTATGAACAAATACTTGAGTCATAGAGTTTTGTTGTGATGCCATGTTGTATTTACACATATCGAGTATATTGTGTGTATGATTGAAATGCTTGGTATGTGTGGGATCCGACAACCTAGTTGTCTATCCTTGGTAGCCTCTCTTATGGGGAAATGTAGTCTAGTGCTTCCACTGACCCATGGTAGTCTGCTACAACCCGGTTTACCGGAGTCCTGTTAGCCCAGTTGCTACTGCTCCGGAACACTTAGACTGGCCGGCATGTGTCCTTCTTCGATCGTGTGTCTGTCCCTTCGGGGAAATGTCACGCGGTGTCTTTCGGAGTCCTGTTAGCCTGCTATAGCCCGGATTCCCGGAGTCCTGCTAGCCCAGTTGCTGCAGCCCGAATTCACTCGCTGATGACCGACACATTCGTTGCTGGGTCATGTATGCCTGTCCCTGTAAGTTAGTGCGACTTTGGGTTCACGACTAGTCATGTCGGCCCGGGTTCTCTGTCATATGGATGCTAGCGACACTATCATATACGTGAGCCAAAAGGCGCAAACGGTCCTGGGCCAGGTAAGGTGGCACCCGTGGGAATACTGTGCGGGAGGCCGCAAAGTGATATGATGTGTTACATGCTAGATCCGTGTGACTTAGGATCAGGGTCCTGACAGCTTTGGTATCAGAGCCTGACTGCCTGTAGGATTACCGAGCCAAACTGGTCGAAGGTGAGTCTAGAAATGCTTTAGTTATATAAGTAAATTGATTGTGGAAGGGAACGTAAGGCTCTTTTTACTCCTTTACCTTATGTCCTTCTGATCTGAGTCACCCTCTTCTCTTCTACGGGGATTAAGAACTAGGAATCTCATCTTTCTATCAGGATCACGTGTTACTAATCCATGGACTTATAAGATTGTTGGATTCAGGCCTCAGTTCAGTTCCTACTATCTCCGTGTATTAACAGTTGGTCTTAGAACCTTGATATTGTGATGTTAAGTGGTTATGCCACCACTTTGCAGGATGTCTCAAATCTTTTTGAGCATTTACAGCCGGTATGATGTCCGAGTCATCTCAGGTTTCTAAATAGTCTGATGCATTTGCAACTTCCTTCTTTCCGTTTCCGAAGTTTCTTTGGGCCAGTTTAACCACACTAATCGGTGAGTTGAGGTACTCTGTCGCCTCGACATATATGTTGGAGCTATTATTATGACCCTAGGTGTCTTAGAGGATCACCTAGTACCCTAGCCATGCTTTGTGTTCCTAGTGTGATGATGCTGGCCATTATTCTCGAAAGCATCCCGTGATGCCACTTAGTAGTAGGTATTCTACTCCTGGGTTTTTGAACCCGAGATTCACCCTACTTACTTCATGTTGATAGTGTTTGCTCGTTCCTTTAGGATATTAGTAACCTTTGTGATAGCCCTCGAGGTTCGTGGTATCTCATTCTTCCAATACCATGAACCATCATGGCAGAAGTTTAACCAAAAGATCACAACCAGGGTGCTCTTGAGGAGTACCCCATTCATATTGTGACTCTGCCAGTTCTACCTTTCTGCATGGGTTATCCGGAAGAAACCTGTTGAACTTGGTTCGACATACTAATCTATGCATCCACAACTCAGAAAGTTATATGTTCCTTGAGTTGACCCTCCTCGGCTGTATTCCGACCCTAGTCTATCAATTGATAGTCAGGAATAGTTGTGCATTCGTGTTCATCGATGCCTATTATTCCTGTGGTCTGTCAAGCCATTCTATTTCGGAATGACTAGGAGAAACAAACTCCATTACCTCATCCATATCTAGGATTGGGTCAAAGCAATTGTATTCCGCAAATCAAATTGCCAATCCGGCCTTTGATCTGTTCTACCTTGGGATGTTACCATCTTTATGTCAAGAATGTCATGAGAATTGCACCACTTCTTATGAATTCTTGACGCAGTGATACTTCTCTCCATCATTATTCATTCCTCGGTCCCGTGTTGTTGTAACCGGAATGCCGACAAGTGAACTGTGATGTGTGAAATCAATACTCCTAGCAACCCCGTTGCTCGGTAGTTAATGGACAATACTCTCATTCTTAGCGTGTTGGATATTGAATTATCATTCTAAGATTGATCTTGCTACCTAGTCCATATTTCCTGGTGCACTCTTCGACCAATGAGTTGGGATTGTACCAATCCCTCGCTCCCTTGATCATATCATCTTGCCCTGAATAGCAAGATTGATCTCGAGCTTAGTAACATATCGGTGGTTCGTGATTTTCCGAATATCTTCTCGGAAGTATTACCTGGTTGTCACCTGACCGCTATGTTGAGTTCGTGATCAAGTTGGTTTTTCAATAAACCACTCTTTCTCCAAGAATCTGTGTTGAATACCCCTGAGCTAGTTGGTCAAGCCAAACAACAACTTGGAGAGTTGGAAGATAAAAGCTTGTCTAACTTAGTTCATTTCCAAAGGGATATTTTTGTGTGTGTGTGTGTTGAAGAAAGATGACATCTTCATCATTGATCCACGTGATCAATTGTCGGCGCTATTGTCTTACAATCCTTTGATTTGAATGTGGGCTATCGTCAAATCAAATCAGAACCAACGATGTTCGTAATGTTGTCTTACTCCTGGTTGTTTCCTCGAGCATACATCATCATATCTTTTGGGTCTGACCAATACTATCACCTTGTTCACATAGTTGTGGAATTCCATCTTCATGGAAGTATCGATGATTTGTTGTTGAGCTCATCAACATCATTTTATCTTGTTCATGATTCATGTCAAACATCTAAGTGGTGTTGGAAACTTTTGTAAGCATTTCTTCATGCTAGTTCATGAAGCATATGTTAGTTGAAAGAAGTGACTTCCTCTAATTCATGTACATTTGATGCAAGTTGCCGCCGTGAATTCGAGAAAGATTGTTTTTGTTTCCTCTGGTACCATCCCAAGTCAGTCATGCATGTGCGAAGTATGCTATGGTTTGACAGGCTCGCTACCTCCATTCCATATGTATCTCCTAGTACACCAAGCCACTGACTGATTTGTTCAAGGAGAAGGAGCTCCTTCTTAAGAGCATGCCTTATGCAAGGACTTTGATATCCTCGATGATAGTTCCCCACCTGAACTCGGTAGTGTTTTATTATAAGACTACTACGTGGTCATGCTTGTCTGGGACAACGTGTTCGCATGTGTGTAGCAGAACCCGCTCATGTTTTGGAGCTTGCTATCGTAGTTCATTTCCTGAGAATCTCGCAACGTCATCTCGTCGATTTGTGTTGCAAACCTTCTTTTCTAGACATGCTGTCTGAAATATTCCGTTACCAACCAGATCTGAATCTCAGGCAGATATGATGGTTGGAACTTTTCCAAGATCTATGATGTAGGTCCCGACAAGGTTGATGTTCTGGCCGACACACCTAGCCGGAAGATCTATCATTGTAGTATCTCGATTGGGCTATTTGTCCATCTTCTCCATGAGGATTTCGTGCGACTTAATCTAGGAGTTGTTCCTTACGGATCCTTGTGCTCCTAGTTTCTTCGGTTATGCTATAACATTCAAACAGTGGATTCATTATCTACTGTTGAGTTTTTCCCTAGTTACCAGGATCATTCCCAGCATTTGCATTTTGTTCCTAGCTTGCACCTCAGTAATTGTTGTCCAGGATCATCTTCAAAAGTGGGCTTACCATGGGTCCCATCCATTTCCGATGACAAGCAAAAATCATCCATTGCGTTTTCTTCAACAAGGTAGTCCACATCATCCATTCTAGTCCAAGTATGTCATTCTTTCAAACTCCTTCAAATGATCGATTGTGATTGCCTTAGGCTGGTATAAAGAGTCTCAATGATCTCTATATCAAAAGTAATTCTTTTGCCACTTAAGGAAATAATTCTAAGAGTCACCTTCTCTAAGGTGGCCTGTTATGGAATCATGGCAATTTATCTCCTCGCTACTTTGCAACCCATGCACCATCTTATCTAAGCATGGAATTATTACCTACCAATTTGAACCTTTGTCATCCACTTCTTTCCATCACCCTGATGTGTGTTTCGTGTCTCATCTCAAGAGATGTTTTTTATATCTCACTCCATGAGTTGATCTTGAATTGCTCGATCTTCGAGAAGATCGATTCATGTAGAATTTCTTTTATCGTCAATGTGTTGGGTGAAGATCTCAAAAGCAAGAATGTCAAGATCAAGATGATGCAATGAATCAATATCTTCGGTGAGGACAGTCGGATCAAGAAGATTGCGATAGTTTGTGTCCCCTCTGTCTTCTTACCTCACGTCTTGAATCTCGGGACGAAATTCTTGTTCAGTGGGGGTGAGTTGTAACATCCCTAGCCTTGCTATGCACTTGGACTAGCTTGGTTGTTGCATCATGTCTAAATTTCTTTTAAACTTGAAATGGGGATTGTTCAAACCCTAGCACTAAATCAATCCATCCAGGCTTGATTAAAATCTTTTTCAATAAACCCAAAATGTCCCTAAGAAAAGTTCATGATTTCTGGTTAAGGTGAAAACCTCTCCCAAAAAATGACGAATATATTTCTAGGTCATCTTTGGATTTTTTAATTAACACAAAAGTATTTGAATTGGAGCCGTTTAAATGCTACATATATTTTAAATGGTCCAAATATTCTGAAGTTATTTGTGGAGCCCTGAAATAATTCAGTTAACCTCCAAAATAATTTTCAGAATTATCTAAAATGATTTAGTTTCTAAACTAAATCAGAACAAAGAAAACAAAATAGAAAAACAAAAAACAGGAAAAGGAAAAGGCTTACCTGGCCTTACCTGCAGCCCAACTAGGCAAAGCTAGCCCGGCCCACTAGCCGTGCCAGTCACCACCAACCTCTCGCTAGAAGGACGAGAGGCGCGTGGCCGCCGCGCGCCGGCACGCGCCAGAGCCACCACCTGCTTCCGCCGACGCTGGGGGCTGGCTGGAGACGCCACGCAACCCCCCGACCCATCTGGCCTGTCCACTCCTCCTCGCCCCTCCTCTGTCTCTCTCGCACGCAACCACCGAACGCCATCGCCGCCGCGCTCGCTGCCACCGCGTCCACCGCCTCCCCCTCGACCCCTCGCCGTGCCTACGAGCTCCGTATCGACGTCTTCTACCTCCTCGATGAGCCAAGAGGCCCCGAACGCGCTGCAACACCGCCACCGCCGTCACCCACTTCGTTCCGCCACCGAGATCGCCGGCGACCTCTCGTCGTCACCAACCCCTCCCCGAGCTCGCCGAGGCCTCCGTTCAATTCTATGTGAGCTACCGCTTCGAACCCCTCTCTTCCCCCCCTCGATTGCGCCTTGTAGCCCTCGTTCTCACCGGAGCCGAAGCTCCCCGCCGCCGGCCATGTCGCCATCGTAGCTACGGCCACGCAAGCTCGCGTTCGAGCTCACCGCTGCACTCACCGCACTCCCGTGAGTGGAACACGACCGTCCACGGCTCCTCCCATGCCCCGCACCGCCCACACCGCTGTTGCCCGAACTCCGGCCGCCGCCTAGCTCGCTACTGCCGTCACCACAGACCACGGCAGCGCCCCCTGCTTGCTCCATCAAATGCGCGCGAGCCACTGACGTTTTGGTCGCCGCCGGCGTAACTCCGGTGACGCTGACGAGGCAACGTCATTAGCAGCTAATGAGCCTGCTAATCACCCCTCTCGAGCCACTGACGTGTGGGTCCCTGAGCCTAATTAGGTTAGTCTAAATTATCTGTTTAGATTAGTGCTAATCCTATGGACCCCACGTATCAACTTTGACTTTGCCCAAGTCAGCGTTGACTGGTCCCACCTGTCATCCACCCAAACCAGCCCTGTTACACTGACCCGTGGGTCCCAGCCATCAGGTTTGACCTGGACTGGCATTGTTGACTGGCTGACGTCACTCCGATGTCATGCTGACGCAATAAGTCATTTTTTGGATTTAGTCTTAATTAGAATAACCAGGAAATTCCAGAAAATGTTATAAACTTCAGGATTCATAGAAAATAATGTATAACTCAGAATGAAATAAGTTATATATGAAAAATGATCAGAAAAATCCAATCTATCCATCTGTACTAGTTTTATGCATGTTTAAGCAACTTAACCTTGCTGTTTAGTGCAAAACATGATAAGGCACTATTTAAATTCATAAGTTTGAGTTTGGGATTGAACCTTTGGTTCAAAATGACTCAAAACCAGCTAGTTTTAGTTGCATTAGCTCAAAACACACTCATATTGCCATGTCATGATCATGCATCATATTGTTGCATTGCATTGATTGTGTTTCCTCTCTATTGCCGGTATTTGTTCCCCCTCAGTAGACGTTGATCCGGCGATGAGTTCGATCACACAGATGAAGATCTATACTATCTTCAGAAGTGCCAGGCAAGCAAAACCCCCTTGTTCATTCCGATACAATCCCACTCTCTCGCTTCTGCTCTCTTTTACTGCATTAAGACAACAACGCTTCAACTGTTACATGCTGCGGTAGTTGAACCCCTTTCCTTTGCATGACCTGTCTTTGCCATAGTAAATAGATGAAACCCACTAGGATGAGTAGGATTTGTTTGAGCCCTGCTGTGCCTACTCATTCATGCTTGTTGTCATGCCTGCTACTGCTTAGAGTTGAGTCAGGTCTGATTCATCGGGGATGAATTGGAATGTGGTGAACATGTCTTACTGTTGAGAGTTAAGTGTGTGAACACGATTTGGTAAAGGTATCGGTGAGAGGCCATGTAGGAGTACAGGGTGGGTTGTCTCATTGAAACCGTCCTCAAGAACTGAGTTCTGTGTTTGTGATCCATGAACAGCTACTACCACACATTGGGATCCTTAATTGACTCTCTCGACTTATTAATCGCCTTGATCTCTGTCCAGGAGTTGCAACTAGTTTCTGGTGTTTATAGGATATGTGTTGAGGCCGTGCGTAGCGCCGACCCTAGGGGTGGGCTATGATGCGGTAAATACACCGTGGCACGGTGTACCGGGCACCCGTTTGGTGTCTCGGGAACCCTGCACACATCGTTTGGGGCTGTGAGCGAAACCCCGGCCGGATCTCCTCACGGATGGAACCCGAATAGGCGATAAACCTGGACTAGAGACTTGTGTGGTTAGTCAGGTCGTGGCCGACTCCCTTGCCAGGCTTCCGCTTGAAGGTTGCCGAGATACACGACGTGTACATGGTGGTAAGTGGCGAGAGCGTGTGTGAAGAAGTACACCCCTGCAGGGTTATAAATGATCTATTCGAATAGCCGTGTCCGCGGTAAAGGACTTCTGGATTGCCTGTACAGTTCATAGACAAGTGAAAGTGGATACTCTAAAATGCGCAAGATAAGCGTGAGTGCTATGGATGGCGTTCTCGTAGGGAGACGGGAGCGGATCCATAGTGGTGTATTGATATGGGGAATATGTGGACTCGTGTGAGCCACCTCAAGAAAGTTACTTGCAGTCGTAGTTTAGGATAGCCACCGAGTCAAAGCTGGCTTGCTGCAGTTAAACTCCACCACCCCCTTTGTTGATACTGATGCATATGTAGATAGTTCTGATGTAAGTCTTGCTGGGTACATTTGTACTCACGTTTCCTTAATTTATGTTTTTGCAGAGAGACCTCAGTCTCGCTGGTAGTTCCGCGTGGACTTCGACGTTTAGCTTGTTACCTCAGCTACGATCTTGTGCCCTTGGCAGGGTCTTGTAGTTAGTCAGGCTTCTCGACCTTTTTCATTTGTAGTTGTCTGTACTCAGACAAGATAAGCTTCCGCATGTGCTATTGCTTGTATGACTTGAATGCTGGGTCATGAGACCCATGTTTGTAATATCTGACTCTTTGGAGTCTTATGAATAAATACTTGAGTCGTAGAGTTTTGCTGTGATGCCATGTTGTATTTACACATATCGAGCATATTGTGTGTATGATTGAAATGCTTGGTATGTGTGGGATCCGACAACCTAGTTGTCTATCCTTGGTAGCCTCTCTTATGGGGAAATGTAGTCTAGTGCTTCCACTGAGCCATGGTAGTCTGCTACAGCCCGGTTTACCGGAGTCCTGTTAGCCCAATTGCTACTGCTCCGGAACACTTAGACTGGCCGGCATGTGTCCTTCTTCGATCATGTGTCTGTCCCTTCGGGGAAATGTCACGCGGTGTATTTTGGAGTCCTGTTAGCCTACTACAGCCCGGATTCCCGGAGTCCTGCTAGCCCAGTTGCTGCAGCCCGAATTCATTCGCTGATGACCGACACATTCGTTGCTGGGTCATGTATGCCTGTCCCGGTAAGTTAGTGCCACTTTGGGTTCACGACTAGTCATGTCGGCCCGGGTTCTCTATCACACTATCATATACGTGAGCCAAAAGGCGCAGACGGTCCCGGGCCAGGTAAGGTGGAACACGTGGGAATACCGTGCGTGAGGCCGCAAAGTGATATGATGTGTTACATGCTAGATCGGTGTGACTTAGGATCGGGGTCCTGACATGACACCTCCGCAAGTCCGCGCTCATGATTGCTAGTGCCACCTCTTTTGCTTTGGTGTCAACATTGGTGGCCTCGATCGCGAGCTTCTTCGATTGGGCGGCCTCCTGCATGTTGAGCTTCCTCCTCTTGGTGACCAGGTCTGAGCATGCTGACTCGGCACATGAAAATCGGCTGTCTCCGATGTTATGGAGGAGCTGGGCGACTGGTACTACGGAGGGCGAACAACCGACGAGCATGTGCTCGGTGCGGCCATGGCGGCAGCAGATAGAATGGCCGGCCCGAGTTGGCATAAGCCTAGCAGGATGAGGGCATGCGTCGTCGCTGCTTACGTGGCCTTGGCGACAATAGCCTCATTGTGGTCAACGGCGGGCTTGTGCTGTGTGGTCTACTGCACGGCTGCGACCTCGGCGTAGTAGTCGGCAGCGGCTTTCTTCTCCGTTGCGATGGTCCGCTGGGCCCTCCTCTTTGCCGATTCAATGTCAAGTCGCGTGACCTCCACCGGCGTGAGCTCCGACCGCTCTTTCTTCCTCTTCTTCTTCACGGGGCGGGCAGTGGTGGTGGCCTGGTCGGCGGGTTTGTTCGGGGCGCCTGCCATGGAGGACGAAGGGGAGGGGAGTGCGAGCGGTTTTTCGGGAATGAGGGGCAAAGTGGGCGCGTTGTGTCCTCGACCGAGGGCCACCACAGAGAGGACAAGGGCTCGCGTCCCTCCCGTCCGCGCGTTGGGGGTGCCCTATGTCTCGCATTAAGCGAGATAGGAGCCAACCCCTCGTTGAAGGGAACGGCCACTTGGGGCGGCGCATGCGCGCGGGAAACATCAGCCTGTTTTATGTTTTGTTTTTTTCCCACATTTTATGTTTTTGTTTTTTGTTTTTTACTTTTGTTTAAACTTCAAAATATTATTTATATATATATATATATATATATATATATATATATATGTCTTCAAAAACACATTAAATAATGTTGAACATGTATTTGAAAATGTTGAATTATTATTTAAAATCATTGAACAAGAAATAAAAATGATTAATAAGAATTTGAAAAGTATTTGAAAAATGTTGAATAAGTATTTAAAATTTTGATGTTGATCAAGTATTTTAAAAAATTTGAATAAGTATTAAAAAATGTTGAATGATTATTTATAAAATATTGAACAAGTATTTGAAAAATGTTGAATAAGTATTAAATTGCTCTCCAACTATTTGAAAAATGTGGAATAAGCGTTCAGAAAATGTTGAACATGTATACATAAAATGTTGAACGCTTATTTCAAAGGAATTTTTGACATATAAGAAAATATAGACTGAAAGCAAAATCAAACATTAGAAAAAACCTAAAAATGGAGAAGAAAAAAGAAAACCAAGCAAGTATTTGAAAAATGTTGAACAAGTATTTGAAGAAATGTTGATCATGTATATAAGATTGTAGAAAGAAAAACAAAAAGAAAGAAATAAAAAATAAAAAACAAAAAAGAAATAAAATAAACCAAAGGAAAAAAACAAAAACAAAAACGAAGACACAAATGAAAAAACTCAGAGAAGAATAAAAGCAAAACAAAACGAAAAAAACCCGGAGAAAACTGGCTTGGCTCCCTTCAGTAGAACAAGTTCTATACATTGAACATGAAGTTGATGGTGGTGTAGTGGTTAGTAGTGCATTGATGAAACAAGGAGAACCTAGGATCAAGACTCGCGAGGGCATAGTGATGAAACAATACAAAAATACCCTGTGGAACATTGGTCTAGGCAGAATCAGTACAATTGATGATGATTATTTGGATCCAGATGTGGCAGTAATTATGGAGTGTAAGCAATTTGCGATGGACTTGACAAAAATAAACTTTAAGAATTGCTTCCGCAAAGCAAACCAAGTTGCTGGTTCTCTGGCAAATCTTTTTAGTAGTCGATCTTCTAGTTCATGGCAAGATTCGATCCTGTACTTTATTTCTCATCTCATTGTAAATGATATATGACCATTATATGAGAACTATAGTCTATTACCCGTCAAAAAAATGTACGATTCACACACACGACAAATTTTAAAATCGACAAAGCATGAAAATATATTATTATTAGTTTCCAAAAAAAACAATTCAATCCCAATTTGAAGCAACAATTAAAAAAACAAAATATTTAGCAACACTGTACCCTATTTGTTCTCTAATAAAGGTCCACTTCTATGTGCAATGGCATAGATATTGTTTGTTGCTTCACTTTTAGTGTACCAAAATTGCTTCTGTGGTCATGTGGTACAGAGGGACTATATTTCTATAGCTTCATCCTCATTAGACATATATTATTCAAGAAAAAATTTATCCAAAAAACTTATTAATCTTAAATTAAAATTTAACTGCCAATGGGCTCTTTCTATTATTCATTTACAACCTTTAAAGCACGCCCTGGCGGCCTGAATGATGGAGTCGGAAAAAAATATGAATAAAAAGATAAGACACCCGTGGGCACACACACCACTGACACTCTCATCTTCATCTTCCTCCCTCTCTTTCTCTCTCTCTCTCTCTCGCACGGACAGAGTACAAGCAGCGCCTCCGCCCTCCCCACTGCATCCCGTCGCCGGCGCAGGGACCCCTCCCCCTCCCTTGCTGCGCTTGCTTCGGCAGCGACCGCCCCTCCCCAGTCCCCACTACTGTTGAGACGTCCGCCCTTCCCTTTGCCTCTGCACCTCCGTCAACGGAGGCGCACACTTCGTCTCCACCAGATCCTCGGTCGCGGACTTGACGCGAGCGATGAGGGCTCTACAACGCCTAACTCCTCCTCCCGCGGGACAAGACGTGGAGTTTTAGCGAGTGCCCTGCTCCGATGGGTTGGGCATCTCGCGAGCCTCACCGTGTGGCCAAGTACGACATGCTCCAGAGTGGATGGTCGATGCCCTCCTCACCTCGCCCGTGACTGGTATTTCGCCATCCCCCTCTACTCGGTTCGGCTCTGTCCAATGGCGCTGCATGTGCCTCGACGCCGACACCATAGCGACAGCCCCACGCCTCGCACTACGACCGCCACAAGCCCCTGCCTTGGCCGCTTTTGCTATCGTGCATAATTGTGATCGAAGCGGCAAAAATGTTTGTGTGTAATCAGTTGCTCATGCAATTTTATAGGCTGTGGAAACTCAGAAATCCAATTCGGCTCTTGGGAGCATATGCTCCTGCCCATGAAAAATGTTTTTTCCAAATGTAAAAAAAATGAAAAAAAATATATGTGATCATTGTCACACCAAAACGCTACCTGCAAATTTTTAGGAGGAAAGCTTAAGTATTTTAATCTGTGCAAAAAAACAAATTGAACCACAAATGTTGCCTCCAAATGATACACTTATTTTTGTTTTTCCACCGACGAATCACCGTCATCCCATTTCGCATGAAAACCGGCAAGCATTCTTGTTACACTAACAAGAACATCTACGAAAAAATTCAGAATTTTTAAATTTTATTTACTATTTATTTTCAATTTACTGTTCATTAGGGAGCATATGCTCCCAAGAGCCAAAACGGCCCTCCCGTGGAAACTGCTCTTTTACACTGGTACAATTGCAGTCTTAAGCTGGTACTTATTTGTAGTTTATTCACAATGAATAATATCTCTATGTACCATACCAATATGTAGTTTATGTAATCAATTGCAGTCTTTGTAGTACATAATATCTATATAATGCCATATCAATAAGGCATATTTGATTAGTCTTGCTTGGTCTGAACATTCTTACATGTAAATCTGGATGCTATAGCTAATCCGTGTTCCAATTTCTGACAAGATGCAATGTTGTCTATCTGAACTGGTTTAACGCAAGACACTGATGTGAATTAATACGAATTGTATATCCGGTTGCTAGCAGTATGTAGTCCCGAAGTACTCCCTTGGTCCCATACTATAAAACATTATTACATCCTTATACACACATATTGGATGTAAGAACATCTTATATTATGGGACAAAGGGAGTAGAAAACTTTCCAAATCGTTGAGGCAATCAACAAGCATTTGCATAGTTTCTATAACTCAAAATTCATCCAGGTTTAGCTCTGACAGAAACAACTATGGGACAGGAACAACATGAAGTTGGGTTCCAGTGTTTTAGATATAATGCAGGTACATCTTCCTTGCTTAGTCCAACTGTGATTGTGAAATGTTCCTTGATTGCTATTTTTTTGTGAAATCTTCTTGTGCATATGTGAAGGAAAACAAGCTTGGATTCACTGGATGATGTATACACACCAAGCGCACCTCGCTTTCTTAATAGTAAGAAACCCCATTCTGAGGTACGTTCTCTTCGCTTGCCGCCTTTTTAAGAGTTTGGTTTTTTCCACTTAGCCTCCTCTGATGGTGATGCTTGATAACCCCATTCTGAGATTTTGTACAGTCCTTTCATTCAAATGGCCTAAAACTAACATAAAAATGTGTTAATCCATTGGCACAAATGCACTGCATACATTACTCTCAAGATTGCAATACATACGAATTGGTAGGTCATCATTCAGAGAAGGATGTACTGAACTTAGGTTGTAGAAATTCAGAGAAGCATGTACTGGATTTAGCAAGTAGAAATTCAGAGAAGCATGAGTGGAGGAGCCGAGCCTACCTTTTTCTGGATGTTGTCTACCTTTTCCTATTATCAATTGGGATGTCACTTTTTTCTGATAAGGGAGAAGACGTGCTCAGGGTCTTGTTAATCCAGAACTTCTTGACTATCTGACTTCCATGCTACAAAAGATAGGCATCTCCTAGTTATGTTGCTAATTCTTTCGTTTACCCAAGGTGGATGTCAGTCCTCCCAGTTATGTGCTTATATAACAGAACAGATTAGAGATATGTTCACTGCCATGCATTCAGTTTCATGCAAAGCACATAAACTATATATTATAGGCCATTGTATTTATTTGTACTTGGCTTATTAAGAAATAGGAGCACCATTGTAGTCATGTTTTTTGCTACTCTTTGTATTGCTGAATTTTGACCCAAATCTGCCATGAGGAATCTGCCCATGAGCTTTGTCTGATGTCCATCATTTTGGTAATTATTAATTTTGTTGTCGCAAGTGCAGATTCTTCCAAATATGGTACTCTTAATATTGAATATGTGGGGATAGTTGGTGTTTCATGAAACCAGATTGCTTTACTTGCTACAGAGTATAAGCCTCCAAGGTTTGTTTCCCGTGAGCTACTTCCTACACCCTGCAGGGGGCTTGATGTTAAGGTAAAGAAAAATCTGGTCAAAGTTCGTACCTGATCAAAGTTCTCTGGCTTGGTGGCGAGGGGCCTCAACATGGCGACAGTGGCAGCCCGCGCTCGCATCTGCGGGTCAGCAGAGGAGAGCGGCACACTAGCAGTTTAAAATAAGGCGCTACTGCTACTCATCAATAGCGTGTGATAATAAAACGCGCTGGTGATATAAACTTAGCAGTAGC
Organism: Triticum aestivum; assembly: GCF_018294505.1. Classification (NCBI taxonomy): domain Eukaryota; kingdom Viridiplantae; phylum Streptophyta; class Magnoliopsida; order Poales; family Poaceae; genus Triticum; species Triticum aestivum. Next base: position 432,390,509 of record NC_057799.1, on the reverse strand, counting down.
GCGTTAGGAGAAAAGAGCGCTACTACTATAATTGACACGACCTTGTCGCCAAACTAGGTATAGCAGTAGCGCCTGTCTAATAAATGCACTACTGCTATTGAGCTTAGCAGTAGCGCTTTTCTCCAAAGCTTGCTACTGCTAAGTTTAGTCCACTCGCTCTGCGAACAGGGTGTTTACCACCTTAAATATGTTATACTTCTCAAACCATCACAACCACTTGGTCTTCATTGAATTCTTTGTGTAGGATTTGTGGCCGCCATATGAGTCTTCTCCGGTTACTAAACCGGTGAGGACTCATATTGACAATTTAGATTGTACACAAAAAGATTATTGATGACCAATATATTTTTTATGTTTATTTTTACATGCTTAGCCTTAGTAGTAGCGCGTTTTCTCACAAGGCACTACTGCTATAGGCATAGCAGTAGCGCGGCTCTGGTAAAAGGCGCTATTGCTATGGCGTTTAGCAGTAGCGCTTTATCCAAAAGCACGCTACTGCTAAGCCCATCCTATCTTCTTCAACCGGCCGCCCCTCACTCTCCCCTCTCCACTCCCACTCTCACTCTCCCGTGCGTTCCGCCGCCGCCGCCGACGTTCGGCCCTCCCCCGCCGCCGCATTGCCGTCGCCCCCAAGGTATCCTCTCTCCCTCCTCCTCCCACCTCCTCCTCCTCCCTCCGGCCGCCCTCCTCTCTCCTCCCTCCGGCAGCCCTCCTCCCTCCTCCCACCACCTCCTCCTCCTCCATCCTCCTCCCTCCTCCCCCCTCCGCCCCCTCCTCTCTCCCTTCTCCTCACCCTCCAGTCACCGCCCCACCTCCATACGCCGCCCCTCCTCCCTCCTTTCTCCCCCTCCATATGCCGCCATCTTGGCCTCCTCTCTCTCTCCTCCCTCCCTCCCTCCTACCTCCCTCCCTCCCTTCCTCCCTCCTCCCTTCCTCTACAAGTTTGTAATTAGGTATAGAAATAGTTTTAGTAATAGAAAATTTTATTAATATAATTAGGTATAGAAATAGTTTGTAATTTTAGTAATTAATATAAAAAATTAGTAATAGAAAATTTTAGTAATAGAAAAGTAGTGAATAGGTTTTCTGAATATAATTTTTTGAATAGGATAGAAAACTAGTGAATAGGTATAGAAATTTTTTGTAATTTTGTTTTTCAATATAGAAATTTATTGGAAAATTTAATTATTTTTATGTCATTATCACTTTGTCATCAAAGAAAGCTATATGAGATTTGATGATCTAAAATTTTCACTCGGTGGAATATGCAGGCTTTATACAGTCGTGTCTCCTTGGAGTGATCGTCATCCGAGCTACCTCTAGCTACTTCCTCTACACCCAAGTCGGTGAGCTAAAAGTCCACCTCCTCCTTCTCTACTCCTCTGTGTTGAATAGAGTAGAACTAGGGTATTTAGTTATGCTTCATAACCAAATGAAATGTTCGGGTTATAAGATATATTGAAATGTTTTTGTCAATATTGAACCATTGAAATGCAATGAGCACCAGTTTATGCTCATGTGTGAATGCTTATGATAATTCATTCTGATATATGACAGAAGGGACATCTTTGTATCGCAGGGAAAATCCGAGTGGCCTATGTTTTGCCGGAGTGTTGATTCATTGCCGTTCCAGGAAATTTCAGGCGCTCGATATGTCCTATTTTAGCGAAGTTCATGCCGGATTTTTCTGTGAATTTAAGCATGACTTGTGCTAGAATATATAGGAAATATCGAGTGCCCCGGATTTGCTAGAAAGACAATTAAACGACATTTCGAGTTGACTTTAAGTCTATCGGGGAAGGAGAATCCCGACAGACTGATAGTCAATCTGTGATGAATAATAATGATCTAATTTAGTTTTTGTAGTACATATATTTAATTGTACAAATTTAATCTTTGAATTATGAACATAGCAAATGTCGTCGTCAGACGACAAAAGTCTCCCGGCGGAGTGCGACTGGTGCGGCGACGACCGGAGTCTGTGTGACAGGCCTCACCTGGTAGAAGGTCGGCGCTTCAGCATTAAGCTCCAGGAGACCTTCGATGTTTAAACGGTACGCAACGACGACAAGTGTTTTTTCGTAATTAAGCACGACTTCTGCTTCTTCAACGTGTAATTTTCGTCTTTTACAATTCGACTAGCTTATCCCATGGCATGCAAGACGCTATGTCTTGGAGAGGATGGATTTTGAAGATCATGAAAGTACGGAAAAAAAGATAATACACCTAAGGACCCATCATGGTGTGGATTTTGCTGTAAATCTATACAATTCTGAGAGCGTATCCCATTTTGGTTGCCCGAATTGGGAAGCCCTTTGGAAGACGTATGATTTTCATGAGGGTATGCTTGTCACCATGGATCTTGGTGATCCTGACATCGACGAAGACAATACAGACATTTGGGTCCTTGTTGATACACTTCCAATTCTACCGCTATGTGAGTTTCTCAAACATAGTTATTAAGTAATTTATATTGTTCATTTCAAAATAGTTGACAGCTTATTTTCATTCTTCAAAGAATGCAAGGAAGATGGTAGACAGAACCTACTACACCGATGGCTCAGAATTAACTTATCAGGAGAAAAATCATCTGATCTCATTTATTAATGATCTTGAGAATTACAATACCTATTATCAAACTCCTGCACATTATGGTCAATACGTGCCACTAGTGCACGTGTTGAACTACGGTAACATCCATGGAGATGGCATGGTAAGATTTTTACTGTTACGACATCTTTGCATCTTTTGCATAAATTCTTCTAAAACTAAACTACATTACTAACTACGAAGTTATTACTATTTTTTTAACAGAAAACCCCGAAGGATTGTGTGCCTCATATGATGTTTTTAAAAGGTCGCCTTGATGTTATGAGCTTACGGCCAGGTCATCCTACGCATCACTGCTATTCATACCGGATTTCTAAAACCGATGGAGACATGACATTCAAAGATTGGAAAAAATGTATGGTCAATCATAGGGAGCTACTTGGAAGCAACATTGTGCAAAGCACAAGAATTGGAGACAGGATAATCTCCATTCTCCATAATGGAGAGTCAGGGCATATCTTGTTTTATGTTATATTTTACCTAAGAGAGGGTAGTAGGTCCTAGGTACAATGTGTTATTATGTGCTACAATGTGTTAGAGTTGGTGATGAGGAGGAGGAGTTGTGATTATGACTAGTGACCAACTTGCTATATGATGTCTCATTGACGAAAATGATGATCATGAGGAGTTGTTATATGACAATGATGTATTATGATGATAAGTTGTTAATGATATGATGATGATGAGTTATTATATCATTGGGTGAAAGAACCGCGGATTAGTTTCAAGTGGATGGATCCTAAGTGACCAAGTCATGGAAAGAACCGCGGATTAGTTTCAAGTGGATGGATCCTAAGTGACCAAGTCATGGATATCCATGACTTGGTCACTTAGGATCCATCCACTTGAAACTAATCCGCGGTTCTTTCACCCAGTGATTTAATAACTTATTATGCTGTAAAAAAATCTCTAAATTGCTACTGTATGAAAACTTGTATAATGGTGTATGAATACGACATAAAATAAAAAAGAAATAGAATACAGAATAATAGTAGTAGCGCGGGCATAGAAATGCGCTACTAGTAATTAGCAGTAGCACTTTCTGCAAGAAGCGCTACTACGAAGTAGCTATAGCAGTAGCGTGGGTAAACCAACGCTACTGCTAACCTTTAGCTGTAGCGCCGTAGCACAGCGCTACTGCTAGGCTTTTCCCTAGTAGTGGCAGGCGGCCACGACGCCTCGCGCTCACATCCACGGGGCAGCATATGTGGAGCTCACATCCATGGGGCGGCAACGGAGAGTGGGAAGCAGCCATGGCGGCCTGTGCTCGCGTCCTTGGGGAAGTAGAGGAGGAGCAGACGCCAGTGACTGAGTCCCCTGTTCGCATCCGTGGGAGTAGAAGAGGAGCGGGAAGCGGCGATGTCGATCCGCGCTCGCGGCAGCAGCCAGCAGAGGAGGAACGACGGACAGGGGAGGCGATCTGCGCTCGCATCCGCGGGGCAGCAGAGGAGGAGAGACAACTTGTTATGAGGGAAGAGAGAAAATTACGGGATAGAAATCCCTTAATCCCGCTAATTGAGGACGAACGGGTGCGCATGGCAGTCTGTCCCGGCAGAACATTTAATCTGGACCATTCATTTGCGTGGCTGGCCATTGATGTAATATGGACTGTCAGATGTGATTTAGTTGGATTGATCGAATGCCTCTAGTAATCTTGTGTACACTTTGTGGCGTGTCTGTTGGGTAATTCATCTTTGCTCCTTTATTAGTTGTATAGATATAGATTGATGAACAATTTTACTCTACTAGTAAGCGTGCACGTGCAACGCACATCTCTCAAATATAACGCAATTCTTTTGAAATCTATTTACTTTTTGTTGAGTTGACTTTTATTAGTTCTTCTTCACCTAAATAGGATATCATGGGCCTACGGTGTAAGCTTGATGATTCAACGGAGGAAACTGCTATCAGAAATGGCATGTTTCTTGCAAAAAAATATTGGCAGCGAAAGCGTGGAAACAGTTGGACTGCATGTTTGCGGTAGAATCAGTACAATTGATGGATGATTATTTGGATCCGGATGTGGCAGTAATTACGGAGTGTAAGCAATTTGTGACGGACTTGGCCAAAATAAACTTTAAGAACTGCTTCCGCAAAGCAAACCAAGTTGTTGGTTCTCTAGCAAATCTTTTTAGTAGTCGATCTTCTAGTTCATGGGAAGATTCGATCCTGGACTTTATTTCTCATCTCATTGTAAATGATATATGACCATTATATGAGAAATATGGTCTATTACCCGTCAAAAAAAGGTATGATTCACACACACGACAATTTTTAAAATCGACAAAGCATGAAAATATATTATTATTAGTTTTCAAAAAAAAAAAATCAATCCCAGTTTGAAGCTACAATTAAAAAACAAAATATTTAGCAAAACTGTACCTTATTTGTTCTCTAATAAAGGTCCACTTCTATGTGCGATGGCATAGATATGGTTTGTTGCTTCACTTTTAGTGTACCAAAATCGCTTCCGTGGTCATGTGGTACAGAGGGACTATATTTCTATAGCTTCATCCTCATCATACATATATTATTCAATAAAAAATTTATCCAAAAATCTCAATAATTTTAAATTAAAATTTAACTGCCAATGGGCTCTTTATATTATTCATCCACAACCTTTAAAACATGCCCTGGTGGCCTGAATGATGGAGTCGAAAAAATATTAATAAAAAGATAAGACACCCGTGGCCATACACACCACTGACACTCTCATCTTCATTTTCCTCCCTCTCTTTCTCTCTCTATCTCGCACGAACAGAGTACAAGTAGCGCCTCCGCCCTCCCCACCGATCCCGTCGTCGGCGCAAGGACCCTCCCCTCTCTTGCTGCGCGCTGCTTCGGCAGCGACCGCCCCTCCCCAGTCCCCACTATTGTTGAGACGGCCGCCCTTCCCTTTGCCTCTCCACCTCCGTCAACGAAGGCGCACACTTCGTCTCCACCAGATCCTTGGTCGCAAACTTGACGCGAGCAATGGAGGGCTCTACAGCGCCTAACTCCTCCTCCCGCGGGACAAGACGCGGAGTTTGAGCGAGCGCTGAGGAGCGTCGGCAAAGACGCCCTGCTCCGATGGGTTGGGCATCTCGCGAGCCTAACCGTGTGGCCAAGTACGACATGCTCTAGAGTGGATGGTCGACGCCCTCCTCACCTCGCCCGTGACTAGTATTTCGCCATCCCCTCTGCTCGGTTCGGCTCTGTCCGATGGCGCCGCATGTGCCTCGACGCCGCCGCCATAGCCACAGCCCCACGCCTCGCGCTACGACCGCCACAAGCCCATGCCTTGGCCGCTTTAGCTATTGTGCATAATTGTGATCGAAGTAGCAAAAACGTTTGTGTGTAATCAATTGCTCATGCAATTTTATAGGCTGTGGAAATTGCTCTTTGATACTGGTACAATTGCAGTCTTAAGCTGGTACTTATTTGTAGCTTATTCACAATGAATAATATCTCTATGTACCATACAAATATGTAGTTTATGTAATCAATTGCAGTCTTTGTAGTACATAATATTTCTATATAATGCCATATCAATAAGGCATATTTGATTAGTCTTGCTTCACTACTAGGAAAAGGGCTATAGATAATATTGACATTAATGGCGCACCACACATGTGGTGCGCCACTACTATATACTAATGGCGTACCATGTGTTGGTGCGCCATTAGTGTCCAAATACTAATGGCGCACCACATCCACGGTGCGCCACTAGTAACAATTTTTTTTTCAAAACTAGTAGTGGCGCACCACATCCACGGTGCGGCACTAGTAAATTTTTTTCAATTTTTTTTCAAAACTAGTAATGGCGCACCACTCCCACGGTGCGCCATTACTAACTTGGCCCAAAAAATCCACCGAATGCACCCCCCGGACCGCCTTTTCAGTTTAAAAAAAATAAAAAAAATGATGGAAATGTCAAAAAATAAAAGAAAATAAGTTTCCCATGTGATATGTGGTCTACTTGTTGGGAAAATTTACAAATATGAATTTTGACTTTATTTGCAAAATCTCTCTGAAATTTGTAAAATGGGCATAACTTTTGCATACGAACTCGGATTAAAAAGTTTTTTATATGAAAAATCATCTACTCGAAAAGTTGCATCCGAATTTAACTGGGGAACCCCGTTAAACATTTTCAAAATCCTCAAAAACCTAACAGAAAAAAAGTTACGGGGCTTTTAAGATCTAGAGGGGAAAAATGAAAAAAATTCAAACTTACTAGTGGCGCACCTAACAGAAAAAAAATTGGTTTCGAACTTTTTTTTTGGATTTTTTTTTCAAAAAATGATACGTAATATGACCGGGAAGTTTGAAATATTTTTCAAAATTTCATCATACTCATGAACATGAACAAAGTCTTAGACATCAACAAGGTTTAATAGGATTGATATGATAGATATATCAACAAGTGCCTGTTAAGTGAGGTGGTGCTCGGGTTAGATAGAACTGCGAAGTTAAGCGTGCTCGGGCTGGAGTAGTGTGAGGATGGGTGATCTTCCGGGAAGTTTGACCACTTAGTGCGATTTGACTTGAGATTAAGCATATTGACCCGAGATTAAGCCATAGTGACCAGAGATTAAGAAAAAAATAAAAAATGAAAAAAAATTGAAAAAAAAATTCTGAAATTTTTTTGAAAAAAAATGTTAGTAATGATGCACTTCTATGTATACTATACTAATGGCGCACTCCCTGGTGCGCCATTAGTATCTAGTATACTATACTAATGCGCACCAGGGGTGCGCCATTAGTATTAAATTCTAATGGCGTGATGCTAGTGGCGCACCTGCAGTGCGCCATTAGTAGCCAAAACAGGTGCGCCACTAGCAGGCCTTTTCCTAGTAGTGCTTGGTCTGAACATTCTTACATGTAAATTTGGATGCTATAGCTAATTTGTGTTCTCATTTCTGACAAGATGCAATGTTGTCTATCTGAACTAGTTTAACGCAAGACACTGATGTGAATTAATACGAAGTATGTAGTTCTGAAGTACTCCCTTCGTCCCATAATATAAGACATTATCACATCCTATATGCACACATATTGGATGTAATAACATCTTATATTATGGTACAGAGGGAGTACAAAACTTTCCAAATCGTTGAGGCAATCAACAAGCATTTGCATAGTTTCTGTAACTCAAAATTCATCCTGGTTTAGCTCTGACAGAAACAACTATGGGACATGCACAACATGAAGCTGGGTTCTAGTGTTTTAGCTATAGTGCAGGTACATCTTCCTTGCTTAGTCTAATTGTGATTGTGAAATGTTCCTTGATTGCTATTTTTTGTGTCAAACGTTCTTGTGCATATGTGAAGGAAAGCAAGCTTGGATTCACTGGATGATGCATACACACCAAGCGCACCTCGCTTTCTTAATAGCAAGAAACCCCATTCTGAGGTACGTTCTCTTCGCTTGCCACCTTTTTAAGAGTTTGGGTTTCTCCATTTATCCTCCTCTGATGGTGATGCTTGATAACCCCATTCTGAGATTTTGTACAATCCTTTCATTCAAATGGCCTAGAACTAACATAAAAATGTGGTAATCCATTGGGACTAATGAACTGCATACGGTACTCTCAAGACTGCAATACATACGAATTGGTAGGCCAACATTCAGAGAAGGATGTACTGAACTTAGGTTGTAGAAATCCAGAAAAGCATGTATTGGATTTAGCATGTAGAAATTCAGAGAAGCAGGAGTGGAGGAGCCGAGCCTACCTTTTTCTGGATGTTGTCTACCTTTTCCTATTATCAATTGGGATGCCACTTTTTTCTAATAAGGGAAAAGACATGCTCAGGGTCTTGTTAATCGAGAACTTGTTGACTATCTGACTTCCATGCTACAAAAGATAGGCATCTCCTAAATTATGTTGCTAATTCTTTCGTTTACCCAAGGTGGATGTGAGTCCTCCCAATTATGTGCTTATATAACAGAACAGATTAGAGATATGTTCACTGCCATGCATTCAGTTTCATGCAAAGCACATAAACTATATATTTTAGGCCATTGTATTTATTTGTACTCAGTTAATTAAGAAATAGGAGCACCATTGTAGTCATGTTTTTTGCTACTCTTTGTATTTGTGAATTTTGACCCAAATCTGCCATGAGGAATCTGCCCATGAGCTTTGTCTGATGTCCATCATTTTGGTCATTATTAATTTTGTTGTCGCAAGTGCAGATTCTTACAAATATGGTACTCTTAATAATTGAATATGTGGGGATAGTTGGTGTTTCATGAAACCAGATTGCTTTATTTGCTACAGGGTATGAGCCACCAAGGTTTGTTTTGTTGGCGCAGCCGGAGGAGGAAGAAGACTCACACACGAAAGATAGAAGAACACAAGTCTAGAGGTTGAAGAAGATACGCACAGAGACTCTTGGCACACACAACTTTGCCTTTTCTCTATTTCTTCTCACACCTGACACAATGCAAATACATGGGCTTAAGTAGCCAGTGTTACACAGCCAACACGCAGCCACTCACCCACTAACTCCACGCACACAGACGCACGTACAAACCCCACAACTACTTCCGACTCTTACTCAACCGGCTAGCTTCACTTTGAGTAGCAACCAAGTCTGCAGAACGTTGGATATGCACGCACAGGACCAAGCCACAACTGATTGCTCCCGATTCTTTCTCCTCGTCGATCTGCCACGCGACTCAGCCGCTCCGGCTCCGCAGCGAACGCAGCTAGCTAGCTAACACATCCATGCAGATAGACTACTTGCTAATGCAACGGCACATACACACATTTGTGCCACACACACGACGCCATGTGACGCTCACAACTTGACATGACTAACCTGTCGTGCTCAAGTGCATCTTCCCTAATCTATATGCATTTATTTTCTAATTGTCTAACCCTGTACTAGCTTGCATGTACACATGATCTCATCTTCAGGCGACTACATGGCCGCAGCTAAGTTGGTTGGACATGACTACGTGCATGAACGAACTAATGCGATGAAATAAACATGATGAATACCTAGACAACAAGGTAAACTCTATCATGTTTCCCGTGAGCTACTTCCTACACCCAACAGGGGGCTCCATGTTAAGGTAAAGGAAAATCTGGTCAAAGTTCGTACCTGATCAAAGTTCTCTGGCTTGGTGGCGAGGGCCTCAACGTGGCGACAGTGTCAGCCCGCGCTCGCATCTGTGGGTCAGCAGAGGAGAGCAGCAGGCGACCACGATGCCTCGCGCTCACATCCATGGGGCGGCAGAGGAGAGTGGGAAGCAGCCATGGCAGCCCGTGCTCGCGTCCTTGGGGAAGTAGAGGAGGAGCGGACACTAGTGATTGAGTCCCCTGTTCGCACCCGTGGGAGTAGAAGAGGAGCGGGAAGCGACAACGTCGACCCGTGCTCGCGGCAGCATCCAGCAGAGGAGGAATGGCGGGCCGGGGAGGTGATCTGCGCTCGCATCCGTGGGGCAGCAGAGGAGGAGAGACAACTTGTTATGAGGGAAGAGAGCAAATTACGGGATAGAAATCCCTTAATCCCGCTAATTGAGGACAAACGGGTGCGCGGGGCAGTCTGCCCCGGCAGAACATTTAATCTGGACTTTTCGTTTGCGTGGCTGACCATTGATGTAATATGGTCTGTCAGATGTGATTTAGTTGGATTGATCGAACTCATCTGGTAATCTTGTGTACACTTTGTGGTGTGTCTGTTGGGTAATTCATGTTTTCTCTTTTATTAGTAGTATAGATATAGATGTAGATTATTAGTAGTATAGATATAGATGATGTAATATGGACTGTTGTCGGTGTCAAAACCGGCTGATCTCGGGTATGGGGTCCCAAACTGTGCGTTTGAGGATCGAACATAACATGAGACAAAGGGGACACGATGTTTACCCAGGTTCGGGCTCTCTCAATGGAGGTAATACCTACTTCCTGCTTGATTGATCTTGATGAGTATAGGGGTTACAAGAGTTGATCTACCTAGAGATCGTAATGGCTAAACCCTAGATATGTAGCCTGTATGAATTCTGATAGCCTCTACGGACTAAACCCTCCGGTTTATATAGACACCGGAGGGGCCTAGGGTTGTACAGGGTCGGTTTACAGACAAAGGAAAGTACACATCCAGACGCCAATCTTGCCATCCACGCAAAGGAGAGTCCCATCCGGACACGGGGGAAGGCCTTATACCTTTTATCTTCACGGCCCATTAGTCTGGCCCATGTCACATAGCCCGGACACCCGAGGACCCCATAATCCGGGACTCCCTCAGTAGCCCCGGAACCAGTCTTTCAATGACGATGTGTTCGGTACGCAGATTGTCTTCGGCATTGCAAGGCGGGTTCCTCCTCCGAACACTTCAAAGCAATCTTCTGAATGAGAGATATGTATCCGGCTCTGTATAACAGTCACAACCCTTAACCACAAAGGCACAACACTTTGATCAAAATAAGGTATGTCTACCGACAGCTTTTCTAGCGAAACATTACGTCTGGCCTCTTTATATTTTGAACCGTTTTTTGGCCTCCCGCTTCGCATTTCGAGGCCAAGCCTCAATTGACACGTCTTGTCAAAGCAGAGATCGTGTCCCTTTATTGCGGGATTCTCATCATACGGGTTTGGGTAATCCAACCGTGCCATTCGCACGACCCCTTGGGAATAGGCAAGTTTTAATGCTTGGGGGCGCTTGATAGTCACTGCCTATATAAGCGGATAAAGATCCATCTTTTTACCCCATGCCTTCTTCCTTCCTCTGCCTTCCCATCCTTTGAGCTCCAGCGCCCAAGCTTCAATCTTTCCCACCGCCTCCAACATCTCCAGCCATGTCCGGATCCGGCTCTCAGGGCAAGTGCATGGCCTCCTCCGTTACGGAGAAGGACGTCAAGGAGCTCCGAGAAGCAGGGTGCCTGGCTGCAATGCCGCGCACAGGATCCCTGCCAAAAAGCAAGTCATCCCTACTCCGGAGCCCGGCGAGAGAGTGGTGTGTATCCCTCACTTCCTCCGCGGACTAGGGTTTCCTCTTTACCCTTCTGTTCGCGGCCTCATGTTTTATTACGGGCTAGATTTCCACGATCTAGCCCTAAATTCCTTTCTCCACATCTGGGCGTTTATTGTTGTATGCGAGGCGCTCCTCCACATCCCCCCCCCCACTTTGGCCTATGGCTCAAGGTCTTCAACGTGAAGCTGGAGGTGGTCAACGGGCAACACGCGGACTGCGGCGGCGCCATGGTGAGCAAGCTCCCCAACGTTACCTGGCCCACAGGGGCCTTCGTGGAGACTGTCAAGATATGGCAGCAGGAGTGGTACTACATCACCGAATCTCGCGGTGCCACATGGGAAACCCTAGTCCGCGAGTGACGGAAGATGTCCGCCGCACTGAATTCGGTGATCGATGACCGATCCAGCTGGACGTAAGCGGACGTGCATGGTTTGGAACTTATCACCGGAAACAAGTCCGAGGTTCCGGAGACACGAATATCACCCGAGGTTGGGTCTGTGTGCGGCTCCAACGCCGCGGAGTTTGCGGCTTCCGTGGCGGGGTTGAGCTTCCCGTCCTCGGATGTCGCGATCTGCTCCGGATCTAGGGCCAGAGTAGTTACGGGTGCAATTTCCTGAGCATAGACCGGTGACAGATTTAAGTCATGTTCACCGTAGGGACAGGGAGTGGTTGTCGTGGTTTCAAAGCCGTCAAAGATCAAGTCTCCACGGATATCCGCGACGTATTTCAAGCTCCCAAATCTGACCTGATGGCCAGGGGCGTAGCTATCGATCTGCTCCAGATGGCCAAGTGTGTTGGCCCGCAGTGCGAAGCCACCGAACATGAAGATCTGTCCGGGGAGGAATGTTTCCCCTTGGACAGCATCATTGTTAATGATTGAAGGAGCCATCGAGCCTTTTGGGGACGACACAGTGGAACTCTCAATGAAAGCACCAATGTCGGTGTCAAAACCGACGGATCTCGGGTAGGGGGTCCCGAACTGTGCGTCTGAGGTCGATGGTAACAGGAGACGGGGAACAAAATGTTTACCCAGGTTCGGGCCCTCTCTACGGAGGTAATACCCTACTTCTTGCTTGATTGATCTTGATGAATATGAGTATTACAAGAGTTGATCTACCACGAGATCGTAATGGCTAAAACCCTAGAAGCCTAGCCTGTATGACTATATCCGTTTCCGGACTAAGCCCTCCGGTTTATATAGACACCAGAGGGAACTAGGGTTGTACAAAGTCGGTTACAGAGAAAGGAATCTTCATATTTGGTTGCCAAGCTTGCCTTCCACGCCAAGGAGAGTCCTATCTGGACACGGGAGAAAGTCTTCGGTCTTGTATCTTCTCAGCCCATTAGTCCGGCCCATGTCCAACAGGCCAGACGCCCGAGGACCCCTTAGTCCAAGACTCCCTCAGTAGTCCTTGAACCAGGCTTCAATGACGAGATGTCCGGCGCGCAGATTGTCTTCGGCATTGCAAGGCGGGTTCTCCTTTCCGAATATTTCAAGATAGTCTTTGGACGCAACGAACGTGTCCGGATCTGCAACACAAGTACCACACACACAGTCGTAGAGAGTATAATATTTCACGAGTCCCCTCCGCTGACAACTTTTCGCAAGATGACATCACGCCTGCCCGGTCAATATTTCGAACCGTTTTCTTCTGCCGTTCCGCGTTTCGAGATGCGGTTTCCATTGTCATGTCTTACCAAAGCAGAGATCGTGTCCCCTTATTGCGGGATTCTCATCAATACGGGTGTGGGTAATCCAACCGTGCCATTTACACAGCCCTTGGGAATAGGCGAGTGGGGAGGCATTTGATTTTTACTGCCTTTATAAGGAGATAAGGATTCCCCTTCTTCACCCACGCCTTCCTTTACCCTCTGCCCTTCCATTCTCGAGCTCTAGCGCCCAAGTTCTCATTTTCTTCCACTCTGAGCAAGCTCTCAACTATGTCCGGATCCGGAGGTCAAGGCAAGTGGATGGCTTCTTCTGTCACGGCGAAGGACATCGCCGAGCTTCGGGAGGCCGGGTATCTGGCGAAGGAGATCGCCCACCGGCTTCCGCCCAAGGGACAAGTCGTCCCCACACCGAAACCCAACGAGAGGGTGGTGTTCCTCCCTCATTTCGTCCATGGACTAGGGTTTCCACTCCACCCTTTCATCTGCGGACTCATGTTCTATTATGGGCTAGATTTCCATTATCTAGCCCCGAACTCTTTCCTCAACATCTCGGCATTCATTGTCATATGCGAGGCTTTCCTCCGCGTCCAACCCCACTTCAGCATGTGGCTTAAGATCTTCAACGTGAAGCCGAAGGTGGTGGACGGCCAACATGCGGAGTGCGGAGGAGCCATGGTGAGCAAGATGCCCAATGTCACATGGCCCAAGGGCACGTTTGTGGAGACTGTCAAGGAATGGCAGAAGTTGTGGTTTTATATCACACAGCCCCGCAACGCCACTTGGGCTGCGGCTCCCGAATTCAAGTCCGGGGCTCCAATGCGGCTGACCTCCTGGATGGAGAAGGGCCCAAATTGGTCTTCGTCGGACGAGCTGATGGCGCTGCAAACGCGCATCCAAAGCATGGTGGACAAAAACATCAAGGTCGTCGACGTGATCCGGGTTATGCTAGTTCACCAAATCCTCCCCTGCCAAAGCCAAACTTTCCCTCTACGGGAGTTCGATCCGGAGAAGCACCAGACCTTGCTGAGGCTCTTCGGCACCACCCACGAAGACGCCTGGAAGTTGCTCTTCAAGGGCGACGAGAAGCCGCCGGCCATAGATTTGGATCTTGGGCACAATCTTGCCCACCCTGCCAGTGTCGTAAGTCCTTTACATCCCAAGGCGTATTCTCTACCTGCTTCTCCAAGGAGGGTAACTGAACTTTGCTAATTTATCCTTTCAGGAATGGACGGAGAAAGCGGAGCGAATTCACAGTTCGGCTCCCGCTGCCCAAAGAGCCAGTCATCCCGCTCCTAGCGAAGATGCTGGTCCCGGCGCCCTACCAGCCACCGGAGAAGAAGGCCAAGAAGAAGGCCAAGGGGGGCCGGGGTGGCCCCCGCCGTAAGGGCACTTCAGACGTGATGTCCGAAGACAAGACTCACTCCTCTGCCGCCGAAGATGACGAAGAGGAGGAGGAGGAAAGCAACCCTCCCCCTGACGGGGGGAGGAAGAAGAGGGCGGCCTCCACAAATCTGGAGGCGGAGGCTCCCAAGAAGGGGAAAGGCTCCCTCGCGGATAAAACTGCGTGGGACATCGACAGCAATCCGGTGCAAGCCCCTGGCCGCGTCGTAAGTACTGATAGACTCGTACTTGCTCGTGTATCTGGCCTTTTTCTCCTTATTGTATTAACATGGTTAATTGTGTAATTGCAGTCCGGCCCACGACAGCTCCCAGTGATCCTCATCAAGAGGTTCGTTGGATTCAAGGGCGATGGCCAGCGTGTTAGTGCCGGCCGCTTACTCTCCCACGGCCAAGGGCGACGCCAAGGTGCTGTCGTGAAGGACTTTCCCAGGCCAGGGAGAGTCTCGGGAGGCAGTCAGGGTGGCGCCAGAGGGCGAAACCTTAGCTGCCGGACACATGGGAGAGCAGTCCCCCATGGAGACTGGCGATGGGGGCCGTATTCAGTTCGGCCCCGTCCGAATATGATTCCGGAGACCTACACGGCTCCGGAGTCGGGCGTGCAGCCTCCTTTGAAAGACGGAGGTGTGCCTATCCCACCGGTGACCTCTGTTCAACCAGAGGCACCGGACAATCTTCTGGAAGCGCTGCAAGGCGCTTCCATTGTGGAAGAACACCGTATCCTTATGGGTACGGTGATTGAGAGGGTTCAGTCCCTTAAGAGCAGACTGACCGAAGCCTGCAGCGGCCTGCTGACAGGTTTTGAGGTACACGACACAAAGGAGAAAATCCCCATATAGACAGTAGCCCCTGAGACACTGTCCAGTGTTCGGAAAGCAAAACCGGACAGAGGATCAATTCATTTTTGCAGGAAACTAACTAAGTGTGTCTTGTATTAATAAGCAGGCGTCGTTGCTGGCCGCGACCTCACACGCTGCCGAAGTCTCCGGATTAAAGCAGAAACTGGAGCGGGCCGAGGAGGAGCTCGGCCAAGCGAAGGAGCTAGCAGACCAGCAAGGTAATTAATGAGTCGTTATATATTCGGAAAGAATAAATGATGTGTATTGACCATAGCATTTATGATAGTGCAGGAGCAACGACCGAGGTCGAGGCCCTTAAAAAGGCCCTGGCCGAAGCCGAGGAGAAAGCTGCCAAGGAGCAAGCCGCCCGCAAGAAGCTCAAGGCCAGGGTCAACGAGGTTCAACAAGAGCTCCAGGACACTGTGAAGAAGTGCCAGGCCTTGGAGTGCGATGTTTCGGCCCGAGAGGCCGAACTCGCCCAGGCCCGCCAGAGCGCGGAAGAAGCCCGGGTTGAGGTCCAGGGCGCCCTCCAGGAGATCCATGAGACCAAGAAGATTGCGGCGGGTAAGGCATTGTATGCAAAGTAAGTATGTGAAGAAGAAGTATGTCTTACTAACCCGGATTCGGAGTTCTCCAGGGGCGTTTGCGGACCTGCCGCGCAGTGTGTCAGACGCTGCGGAGTTCTTCCGAGCCGAAGAGGGGAGCTCAACGGAGAAGTTGTTCTGGTCGCAATATCTTGCGCCAGAGCATCCCGTGCCCTTCATCGATCAGCTGAAATAGCTGGTCGAGCGACATAGGGTGGCCGAACTGGCCATGAAGGATTTAACAATCCGGCTGTGGCCCACCGAAGCTATACCCGGCAGTTACTTCGGCCTCGTGAAGCGGCTGGTGAATGACTGTCCTCGGCTGGACGTCATCAAGCGATCGGTCTGCATCGAGGGAGTGCGGATGGCCTTCGCACGAGTCAAGGCGTGGTGGGCGAAGAGGGACGCCAAGCTGGTGACCGAGGGCCCGCCCGAGGGCAAGGAGCACCGCACGCCCGAGCGGTATTTTGGAGACGTCCTTGACGGGTCTCGCCTTGTACCGACGCAGTGTTCGAAAGACATTAACTTTGAATGAATATATCCGAGTTGTTTGTGCCTTGTAATATGAAACAAAGTTGTTATGTAATATAATTTTTGTTATTAAAAAGTTTTATCTCCTGTGCGGATGTTTTGAATGAAATCTGAGAGTTGGCCAGTCGTCGGCTTCTGCCCCCATGTAGGTAGTACGGGGGTGTTCGGGATGGAATCTAAACACTCTTGATCCAATTGTTAGGTCCTTGAAGGAGGTGTTTAGCGCAACGAACCAGGCAATCAGACTATACGGCTTTAGTACTCTCACTTAGCCATAGGAGTTTGACAAAAAGTATGGGCGCAGCCCCTAGTATCCGAACTAGAATGCTATAAGCACCTGACCGGGTAAGTACCGATCCTTCGCGTAACGCGGAAAAAATCTCTATCGATTTGAAACCTTCGAAGAGCTGACCGGCTCTACCGCATCATGACAGTCAGTTTTCGGCTTTCTCTACTGAGGTGCTCCTTCAGGTAAACCAGGGCACAATCGCAGTAGTGCTCCCTTTACTACCTTAGCCGATATAGCGGAACGTAAGGTAGCAAGCACAGGAGCCGGGCAACCCAATTATTGACCAAAGACATGATTCGGAGCCAATGCATATAGTGCTAAATTCGGGGTGCCGAACTATACTGTAAAAAGTGTTCGGACTTTTGTTGCCATAGAGCAGGGCGCTATGAAGCCCCTGGCAAATTGAGACGTACCATAGTGTACGGGTGTTATGTGATAAGCTTATTAATAATAATAAAAGGAGGAAAACAGAAAAGGAGCAAAAGCATAAAGTAGGGGCCCAAAATTTGGGCCGCAAGCTGTTTCCATTATAATTTGATTAATACGTCAAGGCGCATTGATACAAATACTGCGATAAGCAACGGGCTATTTAACATGCCATCACCAAGGGAGAGCTGTGTGTGGGCCCTGAAAACAGGTAGAGTGGTCGTTAAAGAGACCACCTAGAAATTCCCCTCTACGTCCAGGCTGACTGCTGTCTTGGTGTATTTGTCCTTCGAAAGGAACTGCGATCAAGCCATCAGGGAAGGCCTGTGGAAAAGGAACCTGAAAAGGAAAAAGGAAACAGTGAAAGTAAATGTGTCCAGGAGCAGTCAAGCCGTATTGTGGATCACAAGGTAGGTATGCCTCCGTCTGTGCCCATGGTATTTTGAGTGCGTAGTGATATACGCGCGGTACCAATGCCATCACTTGATTGGGAATGGGACAGCGGCCAAATTGCTAGTCGAGCTCTTGACGAGCCGAGCTGTCCTGCTGCAGAATAGTCCGGACCCTCTTAACGGTGTCCGGGGGCTCGGCAGCCGAATTAAGGTTCTGCTTGAGAAGGCCGCTCTGTGCTTCTGCTGCTAAGGCAGCGGTGTGCTCTTCTGTACGGAGGGAGCGTTCCGTGTTTCCATTGACTGTTATGACGCCGCATGGACCGGGCATATTGAGCTTGAGATAAGCATAGTGTGGCACCGCGTTGAACCGAGCAAATGCGGTTCGTCCAAGCAGTGCGTGGTAGCCGCTGCGAAAAGGGACGATATCGAAGATCAGCTATTTGCTTCGGAAGTTGTCCGGAGATCCGAAGACGACCTCTAGCGTAATTGAGGCCGTGCAACGGGCCTCTACACCTGGTATGAGTCCTTTAAAGGTAGTCTTTGTGGGCTTGATCCGTGATGGGTTAATGCCCATTTTGCGCACTGTATCCTGATAGAGCAGGTTCAGGCTGCTGCCGCCGTCCATAAGGACTCGCGTCAGGTGGAATCCGTCAATTATTGGGTCAAGGACCAATGCGGCTGAACAGCCATGACGGATACTGGTCGGGTGATCCCGTCGATCAAAAGTGATCGGGCATGATGACCATGGATTAAATTTTGGGCGACTGGCTCTACCGCGTAGACGTCCCTGAGCGCGCGCTTGCGCTCCCTCTTGGGGATGTGCGTAGCATATATCATGTTCATCGTTTTGACCTGGGGCTCCTCGTCATCATCCTCGCTTTGCGATCCCTTTTCCTTGTTTTCGGCATTTAACTTGCCGGCCTGTTTAAAACCCCAATAATCTCTGTTGGTATGATTGGCTGGTTTGTCAGGGGTGCCATGGATTTGGCACGGACGATCTAGTATACGGCCCAAGCTGGATGGTCCCTAATTGTTTCTTTTATATGGCTTCTTCCGCTGACCGGACTTGGAACCACTGAATCCGGCGTTGACTGTCGTGTCGTCGGTGTTGTCACCATTGCTTCGGCGTTTGTGTCTGCTGCGTCGGAGCTTACCGCTGGTATTTTTTGACCTCGGGGTGCCTGTTTCGCTTTATGTATTTTTACTACGGGCCAGCCAACTATCCTCTCCTGCACAAAAGTGGGACATGAGTGTCGTGAGGGCTGCCATGGACTTTGGCTTTTCCTGGCTGAGGTGGCGGGCGAGCCATTCGTCACAGATGCTATGTTTAAAGGCCGCTAGGGCTTCGGCATCCGGATAGTCAACGATCTAGTTCTCTTTAGTTAGGAACCTAGTCCAGAATTTCCTGGCTGACTCTCCAGGCTGTTCAACTATGTGGCTTAGGTCATCGGCATCTGGTGGTTGGACATATGTACCTTGGAAGTTGTCAAGGAAGGCTTCTTCCAGGTCCTCCCAACTGCCAATAGAATTCTCAGGCAGACTGTTTAACCAGTGCCGAGCCGCCCCTTTGAGTTTTAATGGGAGGTATTTGATGGCATGGAGATCATCTCCGCGGGCCATATGGATGTGGAGAATAAAATCCTCGATCCATACCACGGGATCGGTTGTCCCATCGTATGATTCGATGTTCACGGGTTTAAAACCTTCTGGGATTTCATGATCCATCACCTCGTCAGTGAAGCAGAGAGGGTGTGTGGCGCCTCTATATCGGGCCGCATCGTGACGTAGCTCCGATGGAGTCCGTCTGCGGTTTTCGGCCCGGGCATGACTAGGTTTGTCTCGTCCGAATAGGTAGCCGTCGTCGCGTGTCAAGGCACGCCCCCGTGATCCATAGATTGATCTTGTATGTCTTGCTCTGCTGTCCAGGTCCTGCCGAAGGTCATATGTGTAACCCGGAGCTATTTTATCCCTGCCCTTATGGCCAGGTAGGCCGGTCTGGTGTTCGGCTTGAGTTACCGCTTTATCCCGACCACGTGATGGTCGGTCAGGCGCATTACGCGATGATGGTACAGGCTCCAGCGCCTCGTCATCAAACTGAGGTAGCAATTTGCACTTCGGGTAACTTTTGGCAAGGCCGTATTCTTCGGCTGCCAGGACATTGGTCCATCTGTTGTTGAGCAGATCTTGATCAGCTTGAAGCTGCTGCTTCTTTTTCAGGCTTCTTGCAGTGGCTATTAGCTGACGCCTAAAGAGTTCTTGCTCGAGAGGTTCCTCAGGCACGATGAAATCCTCGTTGCCAAGGCTCGCCTCATCCTCGGAGGGTGGAAGATAAGTGCTGCCCACCGAGTCGTCGTCTATGGCCTGTTCGTCAGGGCTCACTTGCCCATCTTCCCGATCGTCCTGTTCGGCCGTTTGCTCGTCGGGATCTTCTCTGTCTTCGGCACCATCCGGAGTGTGATCGTCCCCTGTGCCGGTGTTGCTGTCCTTGCTACGGCGAGATTTAGAGCGGCGCCGCTGACGCCGGCGCTTTGGTTGTGTCTTGGGAGGCTCATCCTCAACTGGCGTTGCCTTGTCCTCACTGCTATTCTCTTTGGTTGTATCCACCATCTATACGTCGTACGACGCAGTGGCCGTCCAACGTACGGTAAACGGCGGGTTTTGGCCATGCTCCTCGTCTGCATCGTCGTCTATACCGTCGATGTCTTCGGAGCCGTAATCAAGCATGTCGGTTAAATCCTCGACAGGGGCTATGTAGTGGGTGGCGGGTGGGAAGCGAAATTCCCCGTCATCAGCCTCCAGTTCGAACCGGATATAGTTCGGCTACGAATCCCTTTCTATGGATAGATTTCTTAATTAGTTCAGCACGTCACCTAAAGGCGAGTGCCGGAAGATGTTCGCCGCACTGAATTCGGTGATCGATGACCGATCCCGCTCGACGTAAGCGGACGCACATGGTTCGGAACTTATCACCGGAAACAAGTCCGAGGTTCCGGAGACACAGATATCACCCGAGGTTGGGTCTGTGTGCGGCTCCAACGCCGCGGAGTCTGCGGCTTCCGTGGCGGGGTTGAGCTTCCAGTCCTCGGATGTCGCGATCTGCTCCGGATCTAGGGCCAGAGTAGTTACATGTGCAATTTCCTGAGTACGGACCGGTGACAGATTTAAGTCATGTTCACCGTAGGGACAGGGAGCGGCCGCCGTGGTCTCAAAGCCATTGAAGATCAAGTCTCCACGGATATCCGCGACGTAGTTCAAGCTCCCAAATCTAACCTGATGGCCAGGGGCGTAGCTATCGATCTGCTCCAGATGGCCAAGCGAGTTGGCCCGCAGGGCGAAGCCGCCGAACACGAAGATCTGTCCGGGGAGGAAGGTTTCCCCTTGGACAGCATCGTTGTTAATGATTGAAGGAGCCATCGAACCTTTTGGGGACGGCACAGTGGAACTCTCAATGAAAGCACCAATGTCGGTGTCAAAACCGGCGGATCTCGGGTAGGGGGTCCCGAACTGTGCGTCTAAGGTCGATGGTAACAGGAGACGGGGAACACAATGTTTACCCAGGTTCGGGCCCTCTCTACGGAGGTAATACCCTACTTCCTGCTTGATTATCTTGATGAATATGAGTATTACAAGAGTTGATCTACCACGAGATCGTAATGGCTAAAACCCTAGAAGCCTAGCCTGTATGACTATATCCGTTTCCGGACTAAGCCCTCCGGTTTATATTGACACCGGAGGGAACTAGGGTTGTACAAAGTCAGTTACAGAGAAAGGAATCTTCATATTTGGTCGCCAAGCTTGCCTTCCATGCCAAGGAGAGTCCTATCCGGACACGGGAGAAAGTCTTCGGTCTTGTATCTTCTCAGCCCATTAGTACGGCCCATGTCCAACAGGCCAGACGCCCGAGGACCCCTTAGTCCAGGACTCCCTCAGCGACCTCCACTAATTCAGAGGCGCTGAACTCTTTGATGAAGGCACTACTACGTGCTTCCATCATGGAGGAGCACCGCACCCTGATGGGTGTGGTGGCTGAGAAGTTTCAGTCCGCCAAGAGCGGGCTGAACGAAGCCTTCACCAACCTACTAACAGGCTTCGAGGTATGTGATGTAATATTTTTAGCTGCCTTTTGATGACCCACAAGTATAGGGGAGATATCGTAGTCCTTTCGATAAGTAAGAGTGTCGAACCCAACGAGGAGCAGAGGGAAATGACAAGCGGTTTTCAATAAGATATTCTCTGCAAGCACTGAAATTATCGGTAATAGATAGTTTTGTGATAAGGTAATTTGTAACGGGTAACAAGTAATAAAAGTAAATAAGGTGCAGCA
Source organism: Triticum aestivum (assembly GCF_018294505.1). NCBI lineage: Eukaryota > Viridiplantae > Streptophyta > Magnoliopsida > Poales > Poaceae > Triticum > Triticum aestivum. The sequence continues at coordinate 432,368,482 of NC_057799.1, read as the reverse complement.
AGATGGGCCAATCCTTTTTGTAGCAAAGGATAAGCCTTCAAAAACTCTTATATAAAGGAAAACGCTCCCGAGGACACATGGGAATTATCGTCAAGCTAGTTTTCATCACGCTCATATGATTCGCGTTCGTTACTTTGATAATTTGATATGTGGGTGGACCGGTGCTTGGGTACTGCCCTTCCTTGGACAAGCATCCCACTTATGATTAACCCCTATTGCAAGCATCCGCAACTACAAAAGAAGTATTAAGGTAAACCTAACCATAGCATGAAACATATGGATCCAAATCAGCCCCTTATGAAGCAACGCATAAACTAGGGTTTAAGCTTCTGTCACTCTAGCAACCCATCATCTACTTATTACTTCCCAATGCCTTCCTCTAGGCCCAAATAATGGTGAAGTGTCATGTAGTCGACGTTCACATAACACCACTAGAGGAAAGACAACATACATCTCATCAAAATATCGAATGAATACCAAATTCACATGACTACTTATAGCAAGACTTCTCCCATGTCCTCAGGAACAAACGTAACTACTCACAAATCATATTCATATTCATAATCAGAGGGGTATTAATATGCATAAAGGGTCTGAACATATGATCTTCCACCAAATAAACCAACTAGCATCAACTACAAGGAGTAATCAACACTACTAGCAACCCACAGGTACCAATTTGAGGTTTTGAGACAAAGATTGGATACAAGAGATGAACTAGGGTTTAAGATGAGATGGTGCTGGTGAAGATGTTGATGGAGATTGACCACCTCCCGATGAGAGGATCGATGGTGATGACGATGGTGATGATTTCCCCCTCCCGGAGGGATGTTTCCCCGGCAGAACAGCTCCGCCGGAGCCCTAGATTGGTTTCGCCAGGTTCCGCCTTGTGGCGGCGGTGCTTCGTCCCGAAAGCTTACTTCTGATTTTTTTAGGGTGAAAGACTTCATATAGCCAAAGATGGGCACCGGAGGCCTGCCAGGGGGCCCACGTGGCAGGGGGCGCGCCCAGGGGGGTAGGGCGCGCCCCCACCCTCGTGGACAGTGTGTGGCCCCCCTATGGTGCTTTCTTCGCCCAATATTTTTAATATATTCCAAAACCGACTTCCTTGGAGTTTCAGGACTTTTGGAGTTGTGCAGAATAGGTCTCTATATTTTCTCCTTTTCCAGCCCAGAATTCCAGCTGCCGACATTCTCCCTCTTCATGTAAACCTTGTAAAATAAGAGAGAAAAGGCATAAGTATTGTGACATAATGTGTTGTAACAGCCCATAATGCAATAAATATCAATATAAAAGCATGATGCAAAATTGATGTAGCAACTCCCCCAAGCTTAGACCTCGCTTGTCCTCAAGCAGAAGCCGGTAACGAAAAATATGTCCACATGTTTAGAGATAGAGGTGTCGATAAAATAAAATACGGACATGAGGGCATCATGATCATTCTTATAACAACACACACACACACACACACATATATATATATTGTCATATAATTTCTTATGCTAAAGTAGCAATCTATTCACAATGTCAAGTATGAATCAGAAACTTCATTGAAAACTAACAAACTATGATCTCGGTCATTGAAGCAATTGCGATTTATCATAACATCGGAAGAGTCAATATAAGAGCTTTTCAGCAAGTCCACATACTCAACTATCATTTAGTCTTTCACAATTGCTAACACTCACGCAATATTTATGGGTATGGAGTTTTAATCGGGCACAGAGAAAGATAGGGGCTTATAGTGTTGCCTCCCAACCTTTTACCTCAAGGGTAATGTCAACAATAATAGTTTATGATAACTTACATCCAACTGGGTATATATATCAGGATCTTTCCAACACAATGTGCTTGCCAAAGGATAAAGTGTAAAAAGGAAAGGTGAAGATCACCATGACTCTTGTATAAGGTATAAGACAAGAATAAAAGATAGGCCCTTCGCAGAGGGAAGCAGAGGTTGTCATGTGCTTTTATGGTTGGATGCACAAAATCTTAATGCGAAAGAACGTCACTTTATATTGCCACTTGTGATAGGGACCTTTATTATGCAGTCCGTCGCTTTTATTTCTTCCATATCACAAGATCGTATAAAGCTTATTTTCTCCACACTAATAGATCATACATATTTAGAGAGCAATTTTTATTGCATGCAACAATGACAACTTACTTGAAGGATCTTACTCAATCCATAGGTAGATATGGTGGACTCTCATGGCAAAACTGGGTTTAAGGATATTGGAAGCACAAGTAGTATCTCTACTTGGTGCAAAGAATTTGGCTAGCATGAGGGGGAAAGGCAAGCTCAACATGTTGGATGATCCATGACAATATACTTTATTTCGGATATAAGAAAACATAACCCATTACGTTGTCTTCCTTGTCCAACATCAACTTTTTAGCATGTCATATTTTAATGAGTGCTCACAATCATAAAAGATGTCCAAGATAGTATATTTATATGTGAAAACCTCTCTTTCTTTATTACTTCCTATTAATTGCAACGATGACCAAAACTATGTTTGTCAACTCTCAACAACTTTTATTCATCATACTCTTTTATATGTGAAGTCATTACTCTCCATAAGATCAATATGATCTTTTATTTCTTTTTATTCTTTCTTTATTCCCTTAAGATCATAGCAAAGATAACCAAGCCCTCGACTCAAACTAATCTTTATTATATATAGCTCACAGACTCGATTACATAGAAGGATCATAAAGCAAAACTCAAAAGTAGATCATACTAAAACTTTATTCTACTAAATCAAGATATTACCAAAAGGATCGAACTAAGAAAAACGGTAAAGATAGAAGTGTGATGGTGATACGATACCGGGGCACCTCACCCAAGCTTGGCAGTTGCGAAGGGGAGTGCCCATACCCGATACTCAGTTCTCCTTCCTCGGAGGTGGTGATGATGGAGTTGTTGATGATTTAGGCTTGTCATCCTTCTTCCAAGGCATAGGCTCACCATCATAGAAAGATGATCGAGTCTCCGGGATCCTCAAATCTGCAGCCAAACTCATCCTCTTGAATCTACATTCATACTCACAGTTTTGGTTTTGCACGTCATAGATCTAGGCTTGGAGGTGCTCGATTTTCTTGTGAAGCTTGAAGATGGCCTCCCCAATGTTCTTAGCATCCATCTTGTGGTTGTTGGTGAACTCCGCGATCATCATGTGGTTGGCATCTAGTCCGCGTTCCACCATCCCTTGGCACTTGAAAACTTGCTGCTCCATTGCTTCGAGTCTTGTATCCACGCTCCCGGTCCTCCTTGGTCCCTCAACATCGCGGATGTGCAGCACCCCCTCACGCATCTCAATGGTTTGAGGGTGTTGCAGCACCTCCGTGAGGTTGGGGTTGATGACCTTCTCGAAGAATTTGTCCTTGGGGGCGCTTGAAGACGTTATGGTGATCTAGATCTGTCAGAAAAATAGCTCGAAACAAAAGCAGAGGATATTTGCGTGGTACGGTGGTCAAAACCTTCGGGACATTATATAATGAATTTTTACCGACCAAAAGAAGTATCGTGCAAGAAAACGGAGTCCGGAGGGCACACGAGGTGCCCACGAGGCAGGGGGCGCGCCCTCCACCCTCGTGGATGCCTCGTGTCCTTTCAGACTACTTCTTATTTTCCTATTTTTTTAAATATTCCAAAACGGAGAAAAATTGCCATTAGAACTGTTTTGCAGTCGGTTTACTTACCGTACCACATACCTATTCCTTTTTGGAGTCTGAAACATTCTGGAAAGTGTCCCTTATATATTCCTCCGGGGTTACGGTCTCAATAACATTAGTTTCAACATTTATTGGATTACCTGAGATATAATGTTTGATTCTTTGATCGTTCACCACCTTTGGATTTGTGCCTTCGAAGTTGTTGATTTTTATGGCACCGGAACGATAGACCTCCTCGATAACGTAAGGACCTTCCCATTTAGAGAGAAGTTTTCCTCCAAAAAATCTTAAACGAGAGTTGTATAGCAAAACATAATCACCTACATTAAACTCACGCTTTTGTATCCTTTTGTCATGCCATCTTTTAACTTTTTCTTTAAACAGTTTGGCATTCTCATAGGCATGGGTTCTCCATTCATCAAGAGAGCTAATGTCAAATAGCCTCTTATCACCAGCAAGTTTGAAATCATAATTGAGCTCTTTAATGGCCCAATATGCCTTATGTTCTAGTTCGAGAGGAAGTGACATGCTTTTCCATAAACCATTTTATATGGAGACATACCCGTAGGATTTTTATATGCAGTTCTATAGGCCCATAATGCATCATCAAGTTTTTTGGACCAATTCTTTCTAGATCTATTAACAGTCTTTTGCAAAATTAATTTAATCTCTCTATTACTCAGTTCTACCTGACCACTAGACTGTGCATGATATGGAGATGCAATTCTATGATGAACATCAAACTTAGCAAGCATTTTACGAAAGGCACCATGAATAAAATGTGAACCACCATCAGCAATTAAATATCTAGGGACTCCAAACCTCGAAAAAATAACTTCTTTAAGCATCTTAATAGAGGTGTTATGATCAGCACTACTAGTTGGAATAGTTTCTACCCACTTAGTAACGTAATCAACAGCAACTAAAATATGTGTATACCCATTAGAGGAAGGAAACGGTCCCATATAATCAAAGCCCCAAACATCAAATGGTTCAATAACAAGTGAATAGTTCATAGGCATTTCTTGACGTCTACTAATATTACCAATTCTTTGACATTCATCACAAGACAAGACAAACTTACGGGCATCTTTGAAGAGAGTAGGCCAATAAAAACCGGATTGCAATACCTTATGCGCAGTTCTATCTCCAGCATGGTGTCCTCCATAAGCCTCGGAGTGACACTTGCGTAGGATCTGTTCCTGTTCATGCTCAGGTACACAACGTCTAATAACACCATCTACTCCTTCTTTATAAAGGTGTGGGTCATCCCAGAAGTAATGTCTTAAATCATAGAAAAACTTTTTCTTTTGCTGGTATGTGAAACTAGGTGGTATAAATTTAGCAACAATGTAATTAGCATAATCAACATACCATGGAGCAGTACGAGAAGCATTTATGACAGCTAATTGTTCATCAGGAAAGCTATCATCAATAGGTAGTGGGTCATCAAGAACATTCTCTAACCTAGACAAGTTGTCTGCAACGGGGTTCTCAGCTCCCTTTCTATCAATAATATGCAAATCAAATTCTTGTAGCAAGAGAACCCATCTAATAAGTCTAGGTTTAGCATCTTTCTTTTCCATAAGATATTTAATAGCAGCATGATCAGTGTGAACAGTTACTTTAGAATCAACAATATAAGGTCTGAACTTATCACAAGCAAATACAACTGCTAAAAATTCTTTTTCAGTAGTAGCATAATTTCTCTGGGCACTGTCTAGAGTTTTACTAGCATATTGGATAACATTTAATTTCTTATCAACTCTTTGTCCTAGAACAGCACCTACAGCATAATCACTAGCATCACACATAATTTCAAAGGGTAAATTCCAATCAGGTGGCTGAACAATAGGTGCAGAAATCAAGGCTTTCTTAAGTATTTCAAATGCTTCTACACAATCATCATCAAAGACAAAAGGAACATCTTTTTGTAAGAGATTAGTCAGAGGCCTAGAAATTTTTGAGAAGTCTTTAATGAACCTCCTATAAAAACCGGCATGACCAAGGAAACTTCTTATACCTTTAATGTCCTTAGGACACGGCATCTTTTCAATAGCATCAACTTTAGCTTTATCAACTTCAATACCTCTTTCAGAAATTTTATGCCCCAAGACAATACCTTCATTAACCATAAAGTGGCACTTCTCCCAATTCAAGACAAGATTAGTTTCTTCACATCTCTGCAAAACTCGATCAAGGTTGCTTAAGCAATCATCAAAAGAAGTTCCATACACGGAGAAATCATCCATGAAAACCTCAACAATCTTTTCACAAAAGTCAGAGAATATAGCAGTCATACATCTTTGAAAGGTAGCAGGTGCATTACATAAACCAAAAGGCATACGTCTATAAGCAAAGGTACCGAAAGGGCAAGTAAAAGTGGTCTTTTCTTGATCCTCTTTTGACACAGGTATTTGAGAGAAACCAGAATAACCATCTAGAAAGCAAAAATGTGTATGTTTGGATAATCTTTCTAGCATTTGATCAATAAAAGGTAAAGGGTAATGATCCTTTTTAGTAGCTTTATTTAGTTTGCGGAAATCAATTACCATTCTATAACCTGTAACAATTCTTTGTGGGATCAATTCATCTTTATCATTAGGAACAACAGTAATACCTCCCTTCTTAGGGACACAATGGACAGGACTTACCCACTGACTATCAGCAACGGGATAAATTATACCTGCCTCCAGAAGCTTTAGTATTTCTTTCTTACCACTTCTTTCATCTTAGGATTTAACCGTCGTTGGTGATCAACAACCGGTTTAGCGTCTTTCTCCAATTTTATTTTGTGCTGGCATAGAGTGGGACTAATGCCCTTAAGATCATCAAGAGTATATCCAATAGCAGCACGGTGCTTCTTCAGAGTTTTCAATAATTTCTCTTCTTCCTGCTCTGAAAGGTTAGCACTAATAATAACAGGATATATCTTCTTTTCATCAAGATAAGCATATTTAAGAGTATCAGGTAATGGTTTAAGCTCAAACACGGGATCACCCTTGGGTGGAGGAGGATCCCCTAGAATTTCAACAGGCAAGTTGTGTTTCAAAATAGGTCCCTGTTTAAAGAATACTTCATCTATTTCCCTTCTTTCATTCATAAACATATCATTTTCATGGTCTAGCAAATATTGTTCTAAAGGATCATTAGGAGGCACGACAATAGAAGCAAGACCAATAATTTCATCTTCACTAGGCAATTCTTTATCATGGGGTTGTCTACGAAATTTAGCAAAATTAAAATCATGAGACATATCCCCGAAACCAATAGTAACAACATCTTTTTTGCAATCTATCTTAGCATTAACAGTATTCAAGAAGGGTCTACCAAATATAATGGGACAAAAGTCATCTTGTGGGGAACCAAGAACAAGAAAATCAGTAGGATATTTAACTTTCCCACACAAGACTTCAACATCTCTAACAATCCCAACTGGTGAAATAGTATCTCTATTGGCAAGCTTAATTGTAACATCAATATCTTCTATCTCAGCAGGTGCAATATCATGCATAATTTCTTTATATAAGGAATGAGGTATTGCACTCGCACTAGCACCCATATCACATAAGCCATGATAACAATGATCTCCTATTTTAACAGAAACAACAGGCATGCCTACAACAGGTCTATGTTTATCTTTAGTATCGGGTCTAGCAATTCTAGCAGCTTCATCACAGAAGTAAATAACATGCCCATCAATATTATCAACCAAGAGATCTTTAACCATAGCAACACTAGGTTCAACTTTAATTTGCTCAGAGGGTTGGGTGTTCTAGTATTACTTTTACGAACCACAGTTGAAGCTTTAGCATGATCCTTTATTCTAACAGGGAAAGGTGGTTTCTCAATATAAGCAGTAGGAACAATAGGATCAACATTATAAGTGATAGTCTTTTCTTCAACTTTAATAGGTTCAACTACTTTTACTTCAATGGGAGGATGATATTTAAACCACTTCTCCTTAGGGAGATCAACCTGAGTAGCAAAGGATTCACATAAAGAAGCTACTATCTCAGAGTCAAGTCCATATTTAGTGCTAAATTCACGAAAAGCATCGGTATCCATAAAAGATTTAACACAATAAACTTGGGTGTTATACCTGACTCCTTACCTTCGTCGAGTTCCCAATCTTCAGAGTTGCATTTAATTCTTTCCAATAAATCCCATTTGAATTCAATAGTCTTCATCATAAAAGAACCAGTACAAGAAGTATCGAGCATGGAGCGATTATTGAGAGAAAGCCGAGCATAAAATTTTTGAATAATAATTTCTCTTGAGAGCTCATGATTGGGGCATGAATATAACATTGACTTAAGCCTCCCCCAAGATTGAGCGATACTTTCTCCTTCGTGAGGCCAAAAATTATATATATAATTACGATCACGATGAACCAGATGCATAGGATAAAACTTCTGATGAAATTCCAATTTCAATCGGTTGTAGTTCCATGATCCAATATCATCACATAGCCTAAACCATGTCAATGCCTTTCCCTTCAAAGATAAAGGGAAGACCTTCTTCTTGATAACATCCTCGGGCATACCTGCAAGCTTAAATAATCCACAAACTTCATCCACATAGATTAGGTGCAAATCGGGATGCAATGTTCCATCTCCTGTAAAAGGATTAGCTAGCAGTTTCTCTGTCATACCCGAAGGAATTTCAAAGTAAACATTTTCAGTAGGTTCAGTAGGTTGAGGAGCAACTCTTTGCTCTACTGGTCGGGGTGAAGATACCCCGAACAAGCCCCTCAAAGGATTACTTTCCATAGTAACAAGTGACAGTAAATTTCAGCACACTATATAAATTTTTCCTTACCAAATTCCACCTACCAAAGGCGCTTCACTCCCCGGCAACGGCGCCAGAAAAGAGTCTTGATGACCCACAAGTATAGGGGATCTATCGTAGTCCTTTCGATAAGTAAGAGTGTCGAACCCAACGAGGAGCAGAAGGAAATGACAAGCGGTTTTCAGTAAGGTATTCTCTGCAAGCACTGAAATTATCGGTAACAGATAGTTTTGTGATAAGGTAATTTGTAACGGGTAACAAGTAATAAAAGTAAATAAGGTGCAGCAAGGTGGCCCAATCCTTTTTGTAGCAAAGGACAAGCCTGGACAAACTCTTATATAAAGGAAAAGCGCTCCCGAGGACACATGGGAATTATCGTCAAGCTAGTTTTCATCACGCTCATATGATTCGCGTTCGTTACTTTGATAATTTGATATGTGGGTGGACCGGTGCTTGGGTACTGCCCTTCCTTGGACAAGCATCCCACTTATGATTAACCCCTATTGCAAGCATCCGCAACTACAAAAGAAGTATTAAGGTAAACCTAACCATAGCATGAAACATATGGATCCAAATCAGCCCCTTACGAAGCAACGCATAAACTAGGGTTTAAGCTTCTGTCACTCTAGCAACCCATCATCTACTTATTACTTCCCAATGCCTTCCTCTAGGCCCAAACAATGGTGAAGTGTCATGTAGTCGACGTTCACATAACACCACTAGAGGAAAGACAACATACATCTCATCAAAATATCGAACGAATACCAAATTCACATGACTACTTATAGCAAGACTTCTCCCATGTCCTCAGGAACAAACGTAACTACTCACAAATCATATTCATGTTCATAATCAGAGGGGTATTAATATGCATAAAGGATCTGAACATATGATCTTCCACCAAATAAACCAACTACCATCAACTACAAGGAGTAATCAACACTACTAGCAACCCACAGGTACCAATCTGAGGTTTTGAGACAAAGATTGGATACAAGAGATGAACTAGGGTTTGAGATGAGATGGTGCTGGTGAAGATGTTGATGGAGATTGACCCCCTCCCGATGAGAGGATCGATGGTGATGACGATGGTGATGATTTCCCCCTCCCGAAGGGATGTTTCCCCGGTAGAACAGCTCCGCCGGAGGCCTAGATTGGTTTCGCCAGGTTCCGCCTCGTGGCGGCAGTGCTTTGTCCCGAAAGCTTACTTCTAATTTTTTCCAGGGCGAAAGACTTCATATAGCCAAAGATGGGCACCGGAGGCCTGCCAGGGGGCCCATGAGGCAGGGGGCGCGCCTAGGGGGGTAGGGCGCGCCCCCACCCTCGTGGACAGGGTGTGGCCCTCCTCTGGTGCTTTCTTCGCCCAATATGTTTAATATATTCCAAAACCGACTTCCGTGGAGTTTCAGGAGTTTTGGAGTTGTGCAGAATATGTCTCTAATATTTGCTCCTTTTCCAGCCCAGAATTCCAGCTGTCGGCATTCTCCCTCTTCACGTAAACCTTGTAAAATAAGAGAGAAAAGGCATAAGTATTGTGACATAATGTATGGTAACAGCCCGTAATGCAATAAATATCGATATAAAAGCATGATGCAAAATGGACGTATCACCTTTCATATGAGAAATATGCCTGTGTATAGATAGTAGCCCCTCAGACTCTGTTCGGTTTTGAAAAACGGCCGAACAGAGGATCAAATAATAATCATAGGAGATAACGTACTAATCTATTGATAAACAGGCTTCCCTATTAGCGGCGACCGCCCAGCCCGCTGAAGTTTCCGAACTCAAGCGGAAGCTGCAGCCGGCCGATGATGATACCGTCCGCATTAATAAGCGGTTCGATGAGGCGCAAGGTATGTCTGAAAAATTATTTACACACCTGAAGTGGTATGCCAATGCGGAGTCTAAGCTCGTGTGTTGCCCTGATCATTATTGTAGGTAGTGCGGCCGAGGTCGAGACCCTGAAGAGTGCCCTCGCCCAAGCCAAGGAGCAGGCATGGGTGAGCAAAACGGTCGCTGACAAAGCGACTACATATTTAAAGGCCGAGCAGGTCACCCGCCGCCAGTATGAGGTCTTGGAGGAGAAGAATAAGGCCCAAGCGGTCGATCTCACCAAGGCTCTCTAGGAGGCCAAGGAGGCGCGGACCGAGTCCCGGGCGGCTCGTGAGGAGATCAAGCAGGTCGAACAGATAGCGGCTGGTAAGCCCTTTCTTTTGCAGAGTATATTTGGCGGTCGGAGATATGCCTTGCTTAATCGACTATGGAGTTCTCCAGACGCCTTTGCAGATCTTCCAGGAGTGCGGCCAACGCCGCGCAATTCTTCCGGGCCCAGGAGGGGAACACCACGGAGAAGCTCTTCTGGTCACAGTACCTGGCGCCGGAGCGTCCGACGCTGTTGAACAACCAGGTGATGCAGCTGGCGGACCTGCATAGGATGTTTGGCTTAGCCATGAAGGACGTTATAGTCTGGCAATGGCCAACCGAACCCATTCCTCGCAGTTACTTCGGCTTGGTGAAGCGACTCTCCGACGCGCTGCCCCGAATTGAAGCTGTCAAGCGCTGGGCGTGCATCGAGGGTGCACGGATGGCCTTTGCCCGCGTCAAGATGCCCGCGTCAAGATGAAGGCCACCGTCTTGGCGACCGAGGGCCCCCCCCCCGAAGGCAAGGACCACCGCAAGCCAGAACGATATTTTGACAATGTCCTGGAGGGTGCCCGGATAGTAGAGGGCCAATGCTCGAAGGATATTATGTTTGTATGAATGTATCCGAGCTGTCCAGGTGTTGTTTTATGAACCAAGGCTTTGTAATATATGTATGCCTTTGTCTGAAATTTTTTTCCTCCCGTGCAGCCGTTTTTATTTCTGAGAGTTTACCAGTCGTCGGCTTCAGCCCCCACGTAGAAACTACAAGGGTGTTCGGAATAGCACATGATCACACTTGACCCAACGTCTTGGTTCGTAAAGGAGGTGTCTGTGCAGCGAACCTGGCAATCAGACCATGCGGCTTTATCACTCTCACTTAGCCATAGGAGTTTGACAATGGGACTAGGAGCTAGCCCCTGGTGCGTGTGTGGCTATCCAAACTTCGATGCCTTAGGCGCGTGACTGGGTGAAGGCCAGTCCTTCGTACAATACAGAAGAAATTGCAAGAGATTTATGGTAAGTCACCGAATCGCTGACCAGCTCTCGCCGTATCATGACAGACAGTTTTTGACTTTCTCTACGGAGGTGTTTGACCAGACAAACCAGAAACACAATAGCAATAGTTCTCCCTTTACTACCTTAGCCGAAAAAGCGGAACGTAAGATAGCAACCACAGGAGCCGGGTAACCCAACTATTTACCAAAGACATGATTCGGAGTCGATGCATATAATGCAGCATTCGGGACGCCGAAGTATACTCTGAAAGTGTTCGGACTTGTTTTTTGAAAATATATGTGGCCGAATAGATCCCTGGCATTTTAAACCATGCCAAGGTATATATGCCAATCTGACGTGAAGAGGGAATACAGATTATGAAATAAACCAATACCGAATAGGATTGGAAAAAACTGTTTCCATTATAGTCTTATCGATACGTCAAAACGTGCTCTTATAGAGAATGCCATGAGCACCAAGGCTATTTTACATGCCGAGTATTTGTAAACAAGGGAAAGCTGTACACAGGTCCTAAAAAAGGAAAGGTGGTCTTGAAGATCCTTTGGACACCCTGCCGCACGTCTGCGCCGCTTTCGCCTTTGAAAAAGATTCCTTGAGAGGAGCGGTCCACGGTCGTTTATACGAAAAATGGGTCCGGAAAGAGTCCTTGTACGACCGAGGGGTAGCTAGGTTTTAATGCACCTGTGGTATGGGAAAAAATATCAAAGGAAGAAGCTCAAGGTCACATAGGGCCGAGCCGCACTATGGACCTATCTGTATTGTGCCTCCGTCGTTGTCCAGGGTATTTTGAGTACGTAATTATGCACACGCGGTACATATGCCGCGGATGTGTGTGGCGATCGACGGAGGCGAAACTGGTAGTCTAGCTCTAGAGGCACCGAGCTGTCATCATGCAGAGTAGTCCGGACACGTTTAATAGTGTCCCGGGGTTTGATGGCCGATGAGGTATTCGGCCTAGGGAGGCCGCTCTGCGCTTCAGCCGCAAGGGCCGCGGTATGCTCCTCAGTGCGGAGGGAGCGCTCCGTGTTTCCATTGACTGAGATAACGCCACGGGGTCCAGTCATTTTGAGCTTTAAGTAAGCATAATGCAGGACCACATTGAAGCGAGCGAAGGCGGTTCGTCCGAGCAGTGCGTGATAACCACTGCGGAAGGAGACGATGTCGAAGTTCAAGTCTTCACTTCGGAAGTTATCCGGTGAACCAAAGACTACTTCCAATGTTATTGAGCCGTGCAATGGGCTTCTACGCCAGGTATCACTCCTTTAGAGGTGGTGTTAGTAGGCTTGATTCTTGATGGGTCAATACCCATTTTGCGGACCGTGTCTTGATAAATCAAGTTAAGACTGCTGCCGCCGTCCATGAGGACTCCGGTGAGATGGAATTCGTTGATGATTGGATCAAGGACCAAGGCTGCCGAACCTCCATGACGGATACTGGTCGGGTGTTCCTTACGATCGAAGGTGATCGGACAAGCCGACCAAGGGTTGAATTTTGGGGCGACCGGCTCTACGGCATAGACGTCCCTTAGTGCACGCTTGCGCTCCCTCTTGGGGATATGAGTGGCATATATCATATTCACTGTTTTTACCTCAGGGGGAAATTTCTTATACCCCCATGTGTTCGGTGGACGGGGCTCATCGTCGTCCTCGCTTGGCAGCCCCTTCCCCTTGAGTTCGGTATTTAACTTACCGGCCTGTTTAAAGACCCAACAATTTCTGTTGGAGTGGTTTGCAGGCTTGTCAGGGGTACCATGAATCTGGCAAGGCCCATCAAGTATTTTGTCTAAATTGGATGGGCCGTCCCTGTTTCCTTTGAATGGCTTCTTCCGCTGACCGGGTTTAGAGCCATTGAATCCGGTGTTGACCGCCGTGTCTTCGGTATCTTCATTGTTGCTTCGACGCTTGTGTTTGTTGCGTCGTGGCCTGCCGTTGCCATCTCTGGCTTCGGAGGTGCTAGGGTCGCTGGTACTGTTGCTTCTATGAGCCAACCAGTTGTCTTCTCCCGCGCAAAAGCGGGTCATGAGTGCGGTAAGGGCTACCATGGACATCAAATTTTCTTGGCCGAGGTGTCGGGCGAGCCATTCGTCCCGGACGCTATGTTTAAAGGCCGCGAGGGCTTCGCATCTGGGCAATCGACGATTTGGTTCTTTTTAATTAAGAACCTAGTCCAGAGTTTGCAGGCTGACTCTCCGGGTTGCTGGACTATATGACCAAGGTCATCGGCGTCCGGAGGCCTGATATAGGTACCTTGGAAGTTGTCTCTAAAGGCATCCTCCAGATCTTCCCAGCTACCAATGGAGTTCTCTGGAAGGCTGTTTAACCAGTATCGTGTCGTGCTGGTCCTTTCAGCTTTAAGGGGAGGTATTTGATGGCATGTAGATCGTCACCGCGAGCCATGTGAATATGGAGAAGAAAATACTCAATCCATACCGCGGGGTCTGTCATTCCGTCGTATGATTCAATGTTTACGGGTTTAAACCCTTCGGGAAACTGGTGTTGCAATACCTCATCGGTAAAGCATAAGGGGTGTGCGGCGTTTCTGTATCGGGCAACGTGATGACGGAGTTCAGATGACATCCGTGTTCGGTTTTCAGCCCGGGTGAGGTTATGCCTATCGCGCCAGGCTTGATGGTCGTCTTCTCGCGTTGGAGCACGCCCCCTTGATCCATAGATTGATCTGACCTGAGCGTCTCTATTGTCCATGTCCTGGCGTAAGTCGTAGGTATAGCCTGGAGCTGCTACCTCCTTGCCTCGATGGCGAGGTGGTAGGGGCTGGTGTTCGGCATAAGTGGCTATTTTATCTCGCCCACGTGGTGGTCGGTCTGGTTCATCAGCGCGGTCATATCTCGACGGTATTGGCTTAAGGGCCTTGTCGTTGAATTGTGGTAGTAGCCGACGCTTTGGATAACTCTTTGTTTGGCGCCCGAGGACGTATTCTTCGGCAGCTAGGACTTGGGTCCATATGTCGTTGAGGGCATTCTGTTCGGCTTGGAGTTGTTGCTTCTTCTTCTTTAGGCTTCGCGCAGTTGCGATTAGCTGACGCTGAAAGCGCTCTTGCTCGAGGGGTTCCTCTGGCACGATGAAGTCTTCGTTGTCGAGGCTCACATCATCCTCGGAGATCGGTAGATAGTTACTATCTTCCGAATCCTCATTCCCGACCGGGTCGTCGGGTTTGACTTGTCCCTCCTCCCAATCATCCTGTTCGGACGTAGGCTCGACCGGGTCTTCGGGATCCTCGGCATTGTCCAGAGTGTTATTGTCTCCGGTGCCGCTATTACTGTCCTTTTCGCGACACGATTTTGAGCAGCATCGCTGACGTCGACGTTTCGGTGCTGCCTCAACGGGCTTGTCCTCGTTTGATCTTTCCTGCCTTCATCGTCGTCCTCTTTGGGTGTATCCACCATATACACATCATATGTGGAGGTAGCCGTCCAGCGCCCGGTGAATGGCGGGTCTGGGCTTTTTTCGTCTCCGGCATCGTCGTCCATACCGTCGATGTCTTCGGAGGAATAATCTAGCATGTCGGTCTAATCCTTGACAGTGACTATTAAGTGGGTGGTGGGTGGGACATGAAATTCCCTGCTCTCAGCCCCTAGTCTGGGCTGTGCGTAGTTCGGAAGAGATGCTTCTGTAATTGCGAGGGATCGCATTAAGTCCAAGGCCTCGCTTAAGAGCGCAGGCCAGACGGGGAGCCGAGATCCTGTGGGGCTAGGCACGGCAGATTCTACCAGGCTGTGCTCACTAGACGCAGACCATAAGAGTTTGGAGCAGGTATCCAGAGGCGAGTTCGGCTCTCTGATTTCAGAGAGAGCCCGACTTGCCGAAGACATAGTTGCCTCCGGGTCTCTGGATAAGATCTCCGTGGGAGAACAGAGTCCGGTGGGTTTTGGAAACCCTTCTTCGGATGAAGTAGCCCGCTCTGGATCTAAGGTCAGGGCGGGGTTGGAAGTTGCTCCTTGAACGGAGCCTGATGACGGGTCCGACGGGCATCCTTCGGTGGTCGAAGCTGTGAAACCTTCGAAGATCAAGTCTCCTCGGATGTCGGTGATGTAATTCAGGCTTTCGAATCTGATCTGATGACCAGGGGCGTAGCTGTCGATCTGTTCGAGGTGACCAATTGAATTGGCACACAGAGCGAAGCCGCCGAACACAAAAAGTTGACCGGGGAGGAAAGTTTCCCCGAAAACATCATCGTTGTTGATGATCAAACGAGCCATCAAACCTTCTGCCGATGACACAGTGGAACTCTCAACGAAAGCATCAATGTCAGTGTCAAAACCGGCCGATCTCGGGCAGGGGGTCCCAAACTGTGCGTCTGAGGATCGAAGGTAACATGAGACAAAGGGGACACCATATTTACCCAGGTTCGGGCCCTCTCAATGGAGGTAATACCCTACTTCCTGCTTGATTGATCTTGATGAGTATAGGGGTTACAAGAGTTGATCTACCTCGAGATCGTAATGGCTAAACCCTAGATGTCTAGCCTGTATGAATTCTGATAGCCTCTACGGACTAAACCCTCCGGTTTATATAGACACCGGAGGGGCCTAGGGTTGTATAGGGTCGCTTTACAGAGATAGGAAAGTACACATTCGGACGCCAATCTTGCCATCCACGCAAAGGAGAGTCCCATCCGGACACGGGGGAAGGCCTTTTACCTTGTATCTTCACGGCCCACCAGTCTGGCCCATGTCACATAGCCCGGATACCCGAGGACCCATAATCTAGGACTCCCTCAACTGTCAGATGTAATTTAGTTGAATTGATCGAACGCCTCTGGTAATCTTGTGTACACTTTTGTGGTATGTCTGTTGGGTAATTCATGTTTGCTCTTTTATTAGCAGTATAGATATACTCCCTCCGTTCCTAAATGTAGATCTTTCTAGAGATTTCAACAAGTGACTACATACGAAGCAAAATGATTGAATCTACACTCTAAAATATGTCTATATACATCAGTATGTGGCAGTCCATTTGAAACCTCTAAAAAGACTTATATTTTGGAACGGAGGTAGTAGATATAGAAAAAACAAGGGTTGGGAACCTCCACTTTCTTTTCAGTCTTTGACCATTACTTTTGCCTCGGTACAAGGTTGGTTCACAGCCTCCGGTTAGCAATAGTTTATGTCCACCACCGAGTGTTCTGACTTTCATGCATATCTTGTTACACATTAATATACACCATCCGATCCATATTATTTGTCGCTCTAACGGGTGTATAAAGCATCGAAATATGTCTAGATAGATTCATTTGAGAGACAAGTAAGATGGATCTGTGGGAGTATCAAAATTGTAGCAAATATGCATAATATATTAAGTATACCAAATTGGATAGGTCATTTTTCAGTACAGATGGAAACTATGTTAGATATGCATATTCATATAATGGTAAGATTAATTCAGTGAGAACAGCATACAATTAGCATGGACTCAAGCTTCCGAAGGGCAGAAAGGTTCACATGAACATCTGTACGATCCTATGGTTAATTAATAAGCATGAACCAGCTGAAGAGTCTGAGTGTGTAATTCTCAGCAAAACTTTATGCAAATGGAGAAAACTTACTTCAGTGACAAGCAAAAATGCACCGGTCTGTTCCAATTTCCTTTGTAGGAACCAACTTGGCCATGTATGTTGCCAACATGATCAATGGGTGTGGTATGGCCCCGTGTCCATGGTGGTCAGAGTGGTGACGATCAATCGGCTCTAGTGTGAGCATCTCCCGGGCTGCCTGTTTTCTTCCTCGCCATGGTCGTGATTGGTATGACTCTAGTGCCCTCCCATGCATGTGGCAGGCTTCTTCTCTGGTGTGTTCCAGATGCATGGCCACCATCTTCTTTGATGTGGTTGAGAATGTGCATTGGTAGCCACTACTATAGTAGTATATGAGTATATCTCCTAACAAAGGAAACTTGCCTTCCCTGCCTCATCACCAAGACACAGTAAACATTGTATAACATACAAGAATATTTCTCCTAACAGTAGTGTTTCTCCAAACAAAGGAAACTTACCTTCCCTGCCTCATCCTCATTAGCGGTACAGGGAGTACAAGCGCGGAATAGATAGCATGGCAGGTTGCACACTTTGTAAACTGATGAAATCATGACACTAAAATAAAGTGTTATTTTACTTCTAACATGAAGTCAATCACCCAATATAGATTCTAGTTTTCTTCTTATTCCCTTGTTTGCCTTCTTTTATTTTCTTCTCCTTTTGTTTCCTTGTTTCTTCTTTCTTTGTAACTATTTTCTTTTCACCTTACTATTTTCAGGTAAAAAAATAAACATAGTCAATCTATTAATCGGTATAACCAGCCATGTTTGGAACTAATACTACTTAGGTTCTCACCCATGCTTAATTAGTATTTGGGCTTTCTCATTATTTAACCTAACAATAAGCCTCCCATTTATGGATGGTGTAAAACTTGGGAAGGAATAACTATGTCAGTTTTGTTTATTTAGCATAAAAATATTGCACCACAGAATGAACATCACAAGCCTATCTTGAATACTTACATTTTTACATTAGGCCTCTTGTCATACTCCATAAGCAACATACAATTCATAATTTATTTTTTCCAGAACTGCTCTCTCATCGTCGGGGGATTTTCCCATAACCGCTCTCTCAACATACACTTGTTATTCTGTTCTCATCAAGGGACTTCAGATTTTTGAGAAGTACAATTCCACGTCCTTCAAAGTCGAGAAAAGAGAACAAGGATCAACATGAAATTTGATGAAACCAAACCGGTGTGTGACCCAGTTCCGACATTGTGGCTTGGTTGGGGTATCTGGCTTTAGATGTTAGGATTTGGTGCGATGTCTGTTTGGTATTAGGCTTGGACATTTGGCATCCCTTCATCAAGGGGATAGGAGTAGCGACATGTGTGTTGCCAAGATGGTGGCTTCAGGCATACTGATATATCACTTTGTAAGGTCTTTGTGAATAATTAATAAAATGGCTGCATGCATCGTTCAGATGTAGAGGTCGGGGGTATATCCTCCTTTAGAAAAATTGAAATTTGATGAAATTCAAACTGAGAATAACAAGTGTTGCTTTCAAAATAACACCTTATGTCGTCAATGCATGTGACCCATTTGATGGAATGCTTCATTGGTTTCAGGCATTTAGCCCATATTGGAACAGACTTGCTTCCTTTGGGCTTTTAGTTCATTAATCTCTTCAATGAAAAAAGCTTCTCTTTTTCAAACAAATTGTATCATGTTCCATAGTATTCTCTTTCCTCATGAGTCATGATCTAAAACATCGAAATAGTTTTGAGATTAGATGCCAGATCAAAACCATATAATATTGTAACATAGGGAGGGGAATACAGTCACCATCGCGGAATTCTTACCAGCTCCTCCATTTGTTCAACTGAATTTTCTTGATTAAACTATCCAAGCATTGAGCATCCACTATCTAGATGATTTCTCTTATCAGCCTACAATATATTAATCCAAAAGTCAGAAACATTCCAAGGAAGGAAAAGGAGACTGTTACCTTTTGTTTTTTTCTTACAAACATTAATTGCATCTCTTTCTTGAGTCAGACGATTCAGATGAGCTTGTATATTTTCCCTTGACCAAACATCAACACCAGCAAGTTCTAGAACCATCAGTGTGAAGTACTTGTGTGGCCTAATGAACCCGCATATTTACCATGAAGAACACCATTAGAGTAGCAGAGATGCCACCTTAAGAACAATGCACTGAAACACGCCAAGGTTCTCAACATCATGGATGTGATGCAAGGAGAAGCAGGGCGGTCGACCATGCCGATGCCTCATTCGCGTAAGATTTCGCCACGGGGCTTGATCTAGGAGCACCAGGTCACCGCAACAGGGCCACGCAGAGCACGATGATGAAGCGGGCCCAAACGACCTCGCTGCCGCCACAACGTCGGTGAGTTCGGATGCTAGGAGGTAGATCGTGATGGCCGGCGCTACTGTAAATGCAAACCCCCATGCAATGGCCTCGTCCTCGTTCGTTTTAGCGCCGGTCGCCAGTAACGCGTTCCTCACGGTGGAACACCATGGCGACGCGATGCACACGGTGGCCGACACCATCGCGACTTTTGGAACGAAGATGTTAGACGCGTCTGGCTTTAAATTAATAAAGCCCTCAGGTACCAGGTTCATCAGGTTACAACTAAGGAGAAGCAAAAGAAACAGATCGGTCCAGGACAGCATCGAAACAAAAAGAAGGTTCAACGCGAAGGCATCATTACAACCAGCCATAACATCCAACGCTGAAGACCTAGCTAACATAAATCATCCTATTAAAGACTCCAAAAGCTTCATCGACCCGGCGGGTCTTGTCTATCCATCACCTGGATAGTCTTGATGCGCGCCATGGCCTCCGACATGCGCTCAGCATCGCGCTCCTTCCCAGCGGAGTCCACGTCTGTATAAAAAGATGGCATTTGAAGATCACATCCGCGGGGTGGTTAGGGAATTTTTTTCTCAATCGTAATTTTATTGCGCGTCGTCCAAATAGCCCAGAGTAGCGCCCCTACGCAACGCCAAGCGATTCTACTACTGGTCCCTCTCGTGGATTTGAGGATGGATATCAAGTCATTCCCCGAGGCTGGGTTCCAGTTCGTGTGGAAAGCTTCCCTAACTGCACTCCACGCGAACCTGGCCAGGTGGCATCTAAAAAAGACGTGGTTTGCATCTTCACCTAGGCCGCACACAGTGCAAGTACCATCAGCCGGACCGTTACGCCTGGCCACATTATCCGACGTGGGCAGCCTATTCCTGAACATTTGCCACATGAAGATTTTAATCTTCAGGGGCAGGCCTGCCTTCCACAGCCCCCTAGCTATATCAAGCGTTGTCCCTTCAGTTAGCCTGTTGTATAAGGACTTAACCGAGAATTTCCGGGAAGCTGTCAAGCTCCATTCTACCGAATCATCGCCCGTCCCTAGATGGTTGGCACCAATTTGATGAACTAGGTCGTCCCATGACTCTCGTTCAGCGTTGGAAAGGGCCCGCATAAAGTGAATCGCTGGAGGGTCAGTACGAGCTGCCTCCCCCACTAAGATGTTGATGTTAGTGGCGATCCGAAATAAGTTGGGGTGACTTTGCCAAAGGGGAGAGGCACCCAGCCAATGATCCAGCCAAAACCGAGTGGATTGGCCATTGTTAATCTGAAATTTGGCCCCAATAGCAAATGCGGGCCGGACCGCTTGGATCCCTTTCCAAAACACGGAGCCGTTGGCCGAGGCTCTGAAGGGGTTCCCATTCGGGAAATACTTGGCTTTTAGCAACTGAGCCCAGAGACTCGTCTCGTTTTGGGCAAGTCGCCACCACCATTTGGACAGGAGCGCGACGTTCATTAGTTTGGAGTTTAGGATTCCCAATCCTCCAAATTTTTTTGGCCTACAAACAGCCGCCCACTTTACCAGGTGGTATTTCCGCTTGATGCCAGTTCCTTCCCAAAAGAACCGGGATCGCGGTGTGTCTAGCTTAGCGTGCACGCCATCGGCTAGTAAGAACATCCCCATAGTGAATAGGGGAAGGGAAGAGAGGCTCGAGTTAGTTAAAGTGAGCCTCGCCGCAGAAGACATAAACCGCCCTCGCCACGGGCTTACCCTATTGGCCACTTTCCCATACAGAGGCTCCCACTCTAAAATCGAGAGTTTGCGGTGAGATATAGGAAGCCCCATGTACTTAATTGGAAAGCTCCCAAGCTTACAATTAAGTAGATTTGCGACTCGAAAGCTTTGATGGTCGTCCATCCCCATGGTAATGACCTCGCTTTTAATAAAATTTATTTTGAGTCCGGATAAGATCTCAAAGGCAAGTAACAAAAGCTTAATCGATGCGATACTATGGTCGTCGGGCTTAAACAGAAGCAAGGTATCGTCAGCATATTGTAAATGAGTCACACCACCCGGGATGAGGTGTGGGACGAGTCCCTTAACATGACCGGCCTCCCTGGCCTTGGACAGCATAGCTGCCAATGCGTCAGCCACAAAGTTAAAGACGAGTGGGGAGATGGGATCGCCCTGTCTTAACCCTTTCCTATTACGGAAAAACTTCCCCATTTCGCCATTGACAATAATCGAGGTGTTGCCACTCGAGATCAGATGCATGATCCGGTGAACGAACCCTGCCTCAAAACCCTTTTTGAGGAGGACCTCCCGCACGAACTCCCAGTTTACGCGGTCGTATGCTTTTTCAAAATCGAGCTTGAGGATAACGCCCTGTCCACGTGTTCGTTTTAACTCGTGGATTATCTCCGTGAGAGCAATAGGCCCTTCAAGAATGTTTCTACCTTTAAGGAAAGCGGTTTGGCTCTTACGGATTACTCGTTGGGCAACCGGCGCTAACCTAGAGGCGTAAGCTTTGGCGCATAGCTTGAAAGGGATGTTTATGAGTGTGATCAGACGGAACAACTTGATTGAATCCTCCCCTTTGACCTTGGGGATCAGACAAATCGCCCCATAATTGAGTCTCGAAAGGTCAGCCGTACCAAGGGCAAAGCCGTTCATAATAGCTTGGAAAAGGTCTCTAAGGAACGGCCAAAACCTTTTGAAAAACTCTACCGGCCAGCCATCCGGGCCTGGAGACGTGTCGTTCTTCATACCAGCTAGCGCTAAGTCAATCTCTTAAGGCGTAAAGGACACCATTGGGGCGTCATTTTCTTGTTGAGACACACGCTCCGCCGGGCCCCATAAGTCTTCCCTAAGACTTAAACCTTTCGCTTCGGCTGTTCCCAACAGCTCTACAAAGAAATCGAAGATGTGCTTAACGATTTCAGATTGGGAAACCAGAGTCCCGTGTTCCGACTGGAGTCTTAGGATTGTACTCTTGCGTTTACGGTCGTTGGCGTACGCGTGGAAGTAACCGGTGTTGGCGTCACCTTTCACAACCCACTTGACGCCGCCCCTACGACGCCAGTACTCCTCCTCCGCTCTAAGGATAGCCAAGACCTGGTTTTCCAGGGAGTAGCGGTG
The DNA here is from genome assembly GCF_018294505.1 of Triticum aestivum. Taxonomy (NCBI): domain Eukaryota; kingdom Viridiplantae; phylum Streptophyta; class Magnoliopsida; order Poales; family Poaceae; genus Triticum; species Triticum aestivum. Next base: position 432,345,895 of record NC_057799.1, on the reverse strand, counting down.
CTCCCATTCATCGCCAGAGAAAGGTCTAACATCGGCCTGCGCGTCAAGACGCGCGATTTCTTCCACAATGCGTTCCCTTTCCCTTTTGGACTCGCTACCATGGTTGGCCCCCCAACCCCTGAGGAAAGCCCGCAAGGCCGCAGCCGCAGAGGACCAGAACTCTACTGGTCCTCGTTGGCACCCCACCTGGTTACCAATCAAGGTCCAACGGTTCGTGACCAATTGGCAGAAACCCTCGTGTTTGAACCACGTCGTCTCGAAGAAAAATCTATGACTGCGGCGCATACTGTCCTCCCCTGACGACAGAATAAGAGGGACATGATCTGAACCTATGCGCGTCTCGTCAACTAAGGTACAAAGGGGGAACAGGGCCTCCTAATCACTTGAACAGAAAACTCGGTCGAGAACACAGCGAACTGGAGCCCGCTGTTTGTTAGTCCAAGTATATCTTGCACCTGTACGCGCAATTTCCCTAAGAGCAGCGGCCGCAATTGCATTGTTAAAAAGGGACACCCTAGCCCAGTCTATGTTGCCATTGTTCTTGTCCGCCCCCGAGCGATCAAGTTAAAGTCCCCGCCCACAACAACAGGCAGGTTGGCCGCTCGTTTGGCCCCGACCAGGGTTGTGATTTCCCCCAAGAAATCAGCAGACCTCGCGTGGTCCGCCGGCCCGTATACACTTACAATCACCCAAGTAGCCTGGGATACCCGGTGACGAACGGTAGCTGCAATATAAAATGTACCAGGCTCCCATGAAATTACATCGCAAATATCTTTATTACAGCCCATCAGTTGGCCTCCAGAAAGACCCAAGGAAGGGGTCCAGAACCAATCGAAACGCTGGAGAGGATCATACGCCAAAAGATCTCTAAACGTGAAATCAACCTTAATAGTCTCTTGGAGCGCTACAAAGTCTATGTGTTCTTTGGACATATACTCTCTGAGCTGCGTACGCCGCCCCCCATGGCCGCATCCGCGTATATTCCAGAAAATGTACCGCATCAAATAACCCGATTGCGCAGGCGAACTCCACGGGAGCTCACCACTTTGGCCACACGCTTCCTTGCCGGCGCACGGCTGGAAGAAGGCAAGTCCGAGGCCACCCCGGCCTCGTCTCCCTCGGTGGGCAGAGCGTCTGCACCAGCCCCTACTGGTACTGCGACCTGGCCGTCCACGGACTGCTCAGCCGCACAGCGGGCGGCAGCAGCCGCGAGAGCGGCCTGAGCATCTTCACGCGCGTGAACTAAGGAAATGAAATCCAAAGGCGAGGAATCTAGCGCTATGCCACTATCGTGAAGAATCTCAGCAAGATGAGCGTCAGAGAAGGCATTCAAGATCTTGAAAGAGGGGGTAGGATTACCTGTCACATCCATGTTCTTGTCAGCAGCACGGAGCTTGGCGCTTTCCAAAGAGGACATGTCCCCAAGCTTGGCCTTGGCACGCACGCTAGGAGCCCGGGTCGCCACTGGAGTCGCCCTCGAACGCTTGGCCTTGGATGCCGGCCCTGGCGTCTCCAGAGCCGCTCCTAGCTCACCCCCCCAGCGCCTCGATCGAACCCGCCGACTCCATGGCCACCGTCTTGTTCCCTGGCTTCCTCCCTGCTGTCTTCTTGGCCTGCCGACCGGAGCCGCTCGACATGCGCCTGCCCAAGGCCGGGGTAAGGTCCGAATCCACATCGAGAGCGCAGCCCGACCCCGAGCCCCCACCGCGCGCTGGAGAGGCAGGCAAGGGGCCTGTCTCCTTTGACACCAGCAGCAAGGGCACAGGCACGATTCGAGCTGGCAGGTTGGAGCCGAACTGATCGAAGGACTGATCCAGGGAGCGGGCAAGGGGGGGGGAAGCTAACAGCAGTCTCTTGAGTTGCGAGCACACCCAACTTTTCCCAAGTCTCCGTATCAATAGAAGTATCTTGAATGCTATCTTCGGGCTCCTCAGGAAGCTCGCCCATCACCATGTCTTGACCAGCCGGGGCCGCACCCGGGCCAGGCGCCTCCTTCTGGGGCACCACAGCCACAGATTTGGCCACTTTCGCACCATTGGCAGCTTCCTTGGAGGGGATGCCCGCGGATGTCCCAAGCTTGAGCGGCCCGCCCGAACCTTGCTGGCTCTCTGGAGGGGGAGCGGATGGGCCCGCCCCAGGAGCACCACCGCCGTCCCCCAGCCTCCGCAGCAGCCGCTCCAACTCCACCTTGATCTGGTACCCTTCATGATTGAACCATACCTCAACCGTGCCATTAAGTTTTGCCGGCGTCTTGCAAGCCAGTTTCATCCTCACAGGCCCCAACTTTATGAGGGAGAGCTCGTCGACCACGATCGGACGGCCCAACATCTTGAATGCCTCCTTGATTCGCTCAATCTTACGGTGTTTCTCAGGGATCCCGTGGAGCCGCACCCAAGCTTCTGGCATCACCATCGGGGGGATCACCTCATGCACCACATCACGCACCCTAGCAATGATGTCATTGATAGAAAGGAACAGCTTGCCACTAGTCCGAGCCATATGCAGGAGATCTGCTGAAGGGAACACCACCATGAAATCATCCTCTCCCACTGGAGTGACTTGCCAGTCCCAGTCCCCCGTGACCATGTGCTTGAGCTCCTGTTTGAGAATCCGCAGGTTCAGACGGCCCGACTCAGCAGAGAGGATAGCGGCGTTGCCAACAGAGAGCTGCTGTGGTCCCTCGGATTCCTCCTCCTCTTCGAACTGAAGGCAGAAGAAGCCTTCCCCAGAAATTGCGCTTCCCATGATCTGCAAGCAAGGCTGCCGACCCCTCGTCGGGCAGTGCGCAGATGCGTGTCCCTCTTCCTCGCACAACACACACAAGGGCTGGAACTTGCACTTAGACTGATAATGACCAAGTCTCCCACACTTGAAGCATTCCACGTCCGGGGCCTCCGGCGCATCCTCCACCGGAATGGGTTCGCCCGCCGTGCCCTTCGAACCAGGGGGAGCGACACCGCCAGGGGGTCGGAAGCCGCCCTGGGTCTCTTAGCCAGTGGATCCCCGTGGCCACCACCACAGTTGGGGTGTTCCATCGGCTTACGCTCGAGCTCCCGTCGACGCGCCAACTCCTTCTTCTTCTTCTTTCTCTCCTGCTGCTGGATCCACCAAGGGTGAGGAGGACCCCAATCCCCCTCACGCCCCTCTTGCTCTTGATAGCGCTCAGATCTACCACCTTGCCTCGCGCGCAACTCCTTCTTCGCCTTCTCCCACAGGTCTCGTTCACGCCGCCGCTCCCCATCCAAGTCCGGGGCCTCCATTGGCCGCTTCTCCGCACGCCGGTCGCTCATCACCGCCGCTGCAAACGAAATGGAAAGCGTAGGAGGGGGTGGGACGAATGGATCTGGCGAGGTGAGCAAGGCGCCGCACCTCGTTTCTGGTTGCGGGGAACCCTAGCGAGGGGACGGGGCAACCACGCCGCAGCCATAAATATGCGCCATGGCTGGGCCTAGGCCTAGGGAGGTCCGGCACGGGCCTAGCCGAGCCATTCGGCCCAGTAGGAGCCAGGCCACCGCCCCCTGGCGACACACTGGACCCCACGTGGCAAGACACGCCCTCGCCGATCGGCCCAGGCACGGGGGCCGGCCCACGGCCCACTTGCCCTACCACGGCCCCAGGCCCAGCAATGCCAACCCTAGCCTGAGGAGAGGCAGAGCCATCCTCCGCCGCCGGCAACACCGCCGCCGCCTCCTTCTCCACCTGACCGGTGGCCACCTGCGTCGGCAGGCGCGGCCACTCGTCCTCCGAGTCCACCGGAGCGAGCAGCGCGGCCGCCGCCCGCGACCTGATCTCCCGCGCGGCACCACCAGGAGACACTGAGAACCTGTCCGGGGTCAGCGAGGGCTGCCAGGCACGGACTGCGACGGCGCGCGGCCCCCGGCCACCCGGAGCGAAACGGTGACGCACCCCAGCGACGCCGCTCCCCTCGGCTTGCGCGAAGGCGACGAAGTCTCCAATCGACGGGCCCGCAGGCGCCGGCCGCCCTGCCTCCGTCGCCATATCCACGTCGTCCTCATCCTCCGACTCTTTGCCTGCCAACGCCCAAAACCTGCCTCCTACAGACACCACCGCCGAGCCCGCCTCCACGACCTGCCGCATCCTCGCCGGAGAGGAGCCAGCACCACGCCTAACCACCTCCCAGCCCTCGCTGGCCGGAGCCCTAGGCGACCAGGGCGAGGCGCCCGAGCCGTCGCCAGGAGGAGCGCCTAACGGTCCACTCATTTTCGAACTAACAAAGTTCTGTCCAGTCTCGTACAGTACCATCGCGACTTGGCGAGCATGCCGAGGAGCGAGGCCAGATTATCGGCAGTAGTGCGGAGAGGGAGGGCCAGTCCTGATGGCGGCGGGACAGCAGTTGCAGGCGATGATTGGGGGGTGGGGGATTTGGTTATTGGCCCTAGCAGATCATGGATGTGTCTTGTGGTTTGGACTCGAGGATCGCACGAGGGAGAATCCAGAGAAAGGAACGACATGTGCCCTCGTCCAACAACAGTTGGGGATCGTGAGGTGTGCGTGCGTGGGTAGGACTGTTTTTTTTTCTGTAAACCGAAGGTGAAGTGGAAGAATGTAAAGAAAATATTTGCATGGAACGATCGACAAGGGGGTCGTATGAGGAGGTGGTAGAACCATCACGACGTTCGATTCTGCTATAATAGTAGAGATTCATCCAACTCTTACTCAACGGGCTTCATCCAGGACCACCAGGTCACCGCGACGGGGCCACGGGGAGCACAACGATGAAGCGGGCCCAAACGACCTCGCCGCCGCCACAATGTCGGTGAGTTCGAAGGCGAGGAGGTAGATCGTGATGGCCAGTGCTACTGTAAATGCAAACCCCTGTGCACCGGCCTCATCCTCATCCGTTTCAGCGCCAGTCGCCAGTAATGCACTCCTCACAGTAGAACACCATGGCGACGTGATGCACACGGCGGCCGACACCATGGCGACTTGACGAGCATGACGAGGAATGAGGCCAGATCATCGGCAGTAGTGCGGAGAGGGAAGGCCAGTTCTGATGGCGGCGAGACAATGATTGTAGGCGACGATTGGGGTGGGGGGGGGGTTTTGGTTCTTGGCCCTAGCAGATCATGGATGTGTCTTGTGGATTGGACTCGAGGGTCGCACGAGGGGAGAATCCTGAGAAAGGAACGTCGTGTGCCCCAATAGTTATGGATCGTGAGGTGTGCGTGCGTGGGTAGGACTGTTTTTTTTTCTGTAAACTGAAGGTGGAAGTGGAAGAAGGTAAAGAGAATCTTTGCGTGGAACAATCGATGAGGGGGCCGTAGAAGGAGGTAGTCGAACCATCAGGATGTTCGATTCTGCTTTAATAATAGAGATTAGGTATCCAAAATGGCAGCCAAGTGTGTATGAGTTTTTCCGAAAAATGCGCTAGCGGGCCGGCCCATTACTGTAGTCGCACACTGCGAGAGATCCCATATGTCTTGGTTAAAGTGAGAAATAGTTGTTAGATTGGCAGCGCCATACTTAAAGAAATAAACGACAGATGCAAAACTTAAACACCCGTTAGCACAAATTCGAATAAACAAAAGTATGCATGAGGGATCAAACAAAGGTCCTATTGCTAGGAACAGCGTTGCTAGCCACTATCATTACTCAGATTAGGTGTCCAAAATGGCAGCCAAGTGTGTATGAACTATAAGCCATAAACAGATTAAAATTATTTTGAAATTTTAAACATGATTTTCATGTTGAAAAAAGTTAATGTTTTTTGAAACACGAACATTTTTTCTAATTTCTGATTTTTTTTAAAGTAGAGCATTCTTTGAAACACAAAGATTTTTTTGAAAAAGAAGCAATTTCAAAGGGGGGAGCATTTTATAAATTACGAACAATTTTTTGAAAATGTAAACATTTTTTGACAAACCAGAATAAAAATTAATAATGCATTTTTTTTGAAATTATGAACAAGTTTTTGAAAATGCGAACATGTTTTGACAAACAAGAAAAATATCTAATACTGCATTTTTTGAAATTATGAACAAAATTTTCAAAATGCAAATACTTTCTCTAATTCCCTGAACAATGTTTGAATTGTTAAACACATTTTGAAAACATGAATTTTTTATTCGTGAACATATTTGGAAAGTAAAATTCTAGAACATTTTTTCAATTTGTGAACAAAAATTCCAAGGCGAACATTTTTTAGATCACCGGAACATATTTTGATTTCGCGAACAAATTTCGAAAACATGAACATGTTGTGAATTTGTGAACAAATTCTGAAAGTGGGAACATCTTATTCCCACATATTTTCTGAATTTATGAAAAAAATGCGAACATTTTTGAAATTAGAAATTCTAAACTTTGTTGAATTTTCAAAGATTTTTTGCAAAGTAGAGGTTTTTTAGAAATTATAGTTTTTTGGAATATGTTAACAAAATTACGAAAGAGGAACATTTTAGAAAAAAATGAAGTTTTTTAAATGCAAACACTTTTTAAATTTCTTAAGATTTGTTGAAAATTAAAAATAAAAAAGGAAAGAAAAGATAAAACTAAACAAAGAAAATAAAAAACAAAAATAAAAGAAAAAGAAAAAGGATAGAAAAGAATAGGAGAAACAGGAAAAAAAGAAAAAGACAAAAAACCGGCACGTTCTAGAGGTTTTCTAAAACCAGAAAAAACTGACTAGAACCTCCTACAACATTTTGAAAACCGGCAAGTACTATAGCGTGTTTTTAAAATAATTGGGCCGGCCCAGTTCGCTCTCTGGTCGGTCGCTCGGTGCGAATCAACGACAATCTGCCGCAGAATGCGCAGATAGGATTTTCCCATATGGGGTCGTGCATTGTTTTTTAGGGATAAAACCATGTTTTATTCATCATAGATCACAGATAGTGGGATACAAATTAGATCATAGGGTTGGCCAAGCCATACGTGGCGCAACTGACCAAGATTAAGATAGTACCTAGGTAACCTATGTGCTTGGACTTTAACTGCACGACTTTCAAAATTAAAAGAACAATTCATAGTACTTCACTTGAGCGTAATTTCACTAATTATAGCACCAAAACGACCTTTACACTACTGCAGGATGCTGTTAACGCGACACTACGATCAGAGACCCTTCGACGAAACTGTGTGCGATGCCATAATCGCAAACGGTGGTATAAAAACCTCGTCAAAAAGGTGCAAAACGTTTGCGATGGAGGATGAATCAAACACGGTTCAGATTTTAGTTGCGTGTGCGATGCAGGGCATACGGTTCAGCTCAATTAACTGTTTGCGATGAGGAGTAACAAAAGAAACGGGCAGCCAGATGGAGGTGTGTGCGATGTACAGCATACGGTTCACTCGAATGAACTGTTTGTGATTAGGCAACACAAAAGAAACGTTCAGCCATATCAAGGTGTGTGCGATATACGGCATGCGGTTCACTCGAATGAAAATGTTTGCGTTGAGACATGAGAACAGGAAAGGGTTCAACTCAACAAGATGTGTGTGATACGCGGCAAACAGGTCTGTAATCGGAAACGTGTGCGAAGAGCGATAAAAACACAGACGATTACTGCTAACAAGCCGTGTGTGTTGTGAGAAAACGATTACTGGTATACAATTGTGAGTGATTGATGAAAACATCACCGACGGGTTCCATTGTTTAGTCCGTGTGCGATGTGAATTTCTTTGTCCGCACAACATCTACGCTCTGTCTACAGAGCATCAACATATATACTTAAAAAGACAGCATTGCATAATCAAATTAAGCATACAATTACACAAGTGACTACACACATAACATTTCCACACACAAAAGTAAGCAATTACATGCATACTAAAGTAGGAGAAACAAGTATCTAATCATTTACTTATTGTTGCGATGACGCTTGCCATTGCTATGCTTCCGGCTGGATGCCTGGCCATTTTGGGGAAGGAGGCACTTCCTCATGTCAACGATCCTCCTGTATATGTCGTAGCTCGTGTATGCCTCCTTGGCCGCATACACGACGTGAGCTTTGTCGAGTTTATCCATCCAGGCCGAGTGCCAGGCATGCTTGTCCTTGTTGCACGAATCCTTCATGTCTCTGTAGTAGGGGTCGATGATGGCCTCGGCGAGGTGAACCAGTGAGTCCTTCTCATGCTCCTTGCTTCCCTAGATCTTGTATTGGCTCTGGATGTCGACAAGATTCTGGCAGGCGATGCCCGAATTCTTGAGCGCCTTTACATCGTTGGTGATGTCCACCGTAGCGAACATGTAGTGGGGGCTGTTGACAAACCTGGCGAAACACTCGCAAGGCCTTGTGGCCAGGCAGTAGTGGTAGACGAGGACGTGGTGGCGCACGCACATCTGGGCGACGGCGACCTTGGGACGAGAGCCGGCACAAGCGCGGGTGTACTCGAGGTCGAACCCGACCACCTTGTACTTCTCCTTGGCAAGCAACAGCTCCATGATGTGGATGGAGTGCTCCACCCAGACCGGGTCGTTGGTGTACACCACTGAGAGGTCCATGAACCTTCTGTGGGTGTCCACCACGGCATGCATGGTGAACTATTTCTCATCGTCGGCAGCCTCTCACAGCGCCATTGGAGTCGCGCAGGATACCCTCTAAGAATTTCTCATGGTGGGTGTGCTTCTTGCAATGGTGGGGCGCGATCGAAAGGTTGAAGATACACAAGGGTTAAATGGCCGCCGTAATAAATGGGGGCCGGTTGGCCTGTAATCGTCACATCTTGTCACGGTGTTCATTGCGGAGGGTTCGAGTGCACGCTTGACAACACCGCACCGCACGCGTGGGCTCGAAGAGGCGCCAAATGTATCGTCGGTGAGCTTGTTCCCACGCTACCACGATGTTTACCGCACAAGCTTCCTGCCCGGCTAGTTTGGCCACGCGTCGGTGAGAAGAGGGAAAAATCGTGGGCGTTTATTGGCAAAAAGCTTTGTAAAAACGAAGTGTGTGGAATGACTTCGGTCATAATTTTACCCGTGGGTGATGAGGTCAAAGTTACACAGAAGGGTGATGATGGACACTCGAGTGCAATAATTAATTCTGCGCTCTACAGTGCACACGGTGGAAGAAACCAAATGTGTGCAATAATGTTGAAGATCGCAGTCGAGTTAGCTATACAGATCGTGTGCTGTGAGATCGACAAGGTAAACAGATTCGAGAATGGTTAATAAAATCTAAGATCATTTCATATTAAGGTCAAAATAGTGGTAGCAACGAGTCTCATACGATGCCATTTCAACGATTGTACCACAAAAGCTCGAAATATTACAAGGTTCAAATTCCAGAGTTATATGACTCAAATTCGAAGATTACAAGGTTCAAACTGATATTAGAAATGAAATTCAGCTCATCAGCTGCAAACGCTTGCGCTGATCCGCTGAATATGGATATCAGAGAGGTTCAAACTAATATCACCGCTTCTAAGTCTGGTTTCGAAACCTCACAATTTTTGCGAAGGGGTCAGCCACTGAGAAGTGATGTATGGGGTTGACACAATGACTTCCAGTTACTCTGTCATCTGAAGTTCCAAAATGAAATTCAGCATTTTTGGAGCCTACTCCATTTTGCCGCAGGCGCCGGCGTTGATCAACAAACCATTCATTTTGGGGAAAAAATGTAGGGCAAAACTCATTTGCTTCAGCACCCTTGCTCTGAGTAAGGTCCCTCGGTAGGAGTTCAAAGTAATTTCTGATAGATGCAGATCTAGGCATTCGACATGGTTGTTATATTGTATCACATTATCCACCACTGGGCCTAATCTTATCTGCAAAAGAAGAAAATGTGTTAGTGCCTACATGCAGTTTTGAACATTACTACAGGCCTATTTGGTTTGCAGGATTTGTAAAATGCACTAACATGCCATCTTCGATCTGGCATGATTAACATGGGCATTTGATTACATTCTAGAAAAATGTAGCCTTCTTCACAAGAGGTTGGAGTGGATGAAAAGTTCCCTAAGAAAACTAGTACAGATGAATCCAAAGGAGAAATGCTTATTGATTGTAACCATATGGATCAAGCAACCAATATGGGGGGACATGTATATACTGAAATCCTCCAAAAGAACCTTCAGAAATCGTAGTATATTGTCACTGTAAACTTGGAAAAAGGTGTCACAAATTAAACTCCCTTATGGTTAACATTTAACAGTAAAGGAACATCACCTCGATAAATAGCTTCTCCAGGCACGGAAAGCATCTCAGGAAACTGACAACTTGCTCCAGGTTGGGCCGATAGATTCTAGTGCCAAGACCTTCACTGTGCGCAGTTTCGGGGTCAAGCTTGTCGGAATGATTTTCTGAATGACAGACCAACAAACATCTTCAAAATTAGAAATAATGTTAATTTTTAGGAGGAGAGGTAGAAGGCGGCTGTTGTACCTGAACGGGTGTGGATCCAATAACAAGTTCAGATTATTTGTGAGACGAGTAGCCCACCACTGTCAATTTCGGCGCAGAAATGACATTGATTCTTGTTGGACCTTCTTGATCAACTATAAGTAATCTCTCAAGTGCAGGTGTGTCCTCAATGATCATACCGTGGTACACATCTTGTGATGTCCTCATGCCGCACCAGCAACAGTCATAAATAGTCTGGAGGGTCATGGAGGTGATGTAGAAGGTACTCAACCCATTGATCGCTTGAAGACGAAGGTACTCGAGTGTAGTACAGCCACGGAGCAGGCGCTCCATGTCACCCTTTGAGAGGCAGACGGCGACGAGCTCGAGGTGCTTCAGTCATGGTAGAATAAGAGCGGGCGCGTCATTAAGGGGGATGGCAGCTCCTGAACTTGGCGATGCGCAGCGTGGGCGCGATGCAGAGTGCGGACGTTGGCAGCGACCCCATATGCCCATCATCAAAAGTGAGCTCCTCGAGCTGATCTAGGGCGGGAGATCGGAACCAGTCGTCAAGCTTGGCTCGGTCCTTGCCGTTGGAACGGAACTTGCCCATTCTAAGGCCTTTGGTTGGGCCAAGGTGACTGCCGAGGATCTTGGAGAACGCATCCAAACTTTTGCGATAGCCATGGCAGAGCTCGTGGGTGTCGATGAGGTCGAGAGGGCTGAAGTTCCATAGGCGCGCCACCGCTGGGAAAGGACGGTTGTCTGTGCCCCATATTTGATTGGGAGGAGGGAGATGATGACTGTCAACATATCATCAGGGAGGCTGCTGACAAAGTCTAGGCCTGCTGGAGTCGCTTGCGGTTCTAGCTCGCCCCGCCTCCGCTTGTTGGCAGCCCCGTTCTCCACCTCCGGAGTCTCCTTGTCAGCGGCGCTTTCTGATAGAAATGGGAGTAGAAGTTATTAGGTAGGAATATAGTAAGAAAAGGGAATAACAATTGGTTGCTTAAATACTACACAACTCATTTGACATTGTTGGGTAAGTCAACATGCAGATAGTTGAAAAGAAAACTTACTTTGAACAAAGTCTGGACGGATGATTTTGTCGGGAAAGTTAGCATATATCTCATGACCAGGCCCTTTTATGTGCAGTGCAATTTTAGTGCCAGCTTTCAGGACATAAAACTTAGAAATTTCTTTCCAAAAGCCAGTGCCAAAATAGGAGTCACCATGTTCATCAAGTCTTACAGTAGCAACGATTGTAAATCCATGGTTTGTGTGCAGTATGACATCCGTGCAGCCTTGATCTATGTAAAGGGAAAAATTGTGCACTACATAATCTGTTGCATAGCAAGGGATGTGCTGCAGAAAATGGTAGGATTGTTAAATAAAATATGGTAACATGCAAATATGGGCCCAAATTGAAAGAACTGTACAGTAGTTGAAATCGAAGGACAAAAATCTATAATTAAACAGATAGGGTAAACATGATGTCATGGAAATATGAGAGTAATCGAAAGAACAATACATCATTAATTTGCCTAATATAGAAAGAAGAGGGGGAAATCCACTTTGACGTATATGGTGCATGTGGCACCTTTTATCCAAATGTAGCAATATTTAGAATATGTTTAGGAAAGTAGGCCATGCAAACCAATTTAGGGTGAGATTGAACATACCGCGCGCGTCCTCAAGCTATCTGGTACGGTGAGATGGAATCTCTGGCGGAGGTCGCAAAGTCCTGAAGTGTCGGCGCACTGTATATTCTATGAATGAAAGAAAACCCTCAAATCAGCTCGAATAAAAATGAATTCACAGCGATTTCCGCCGGGTGATTAAAGGAGGCAGATGAACTGGGATAAGAGATGAGATAGTATCTCATTAAATTAGTTACCTTGTCGTCCATGAGAAAGAACGCTCAGTACGGCAGATTCCCAAACCGATCGGAGCTGGGTCGACCGCGAGCAGCGTCGAGAAAGTCGATGGCGATAGGCGGCAGCAAGCGAAAGTGGCGAAATGCGGTGGGCTTTGCTGGCAGCCTGGCGGCGGCGGCAGGCGGCGAGCTAAGTATTTACCGCCGTGATAGGCGGTGCCATGGCATAGACGCGGAGGAGCTTGTGCAGGTGTGAATGGGGACCGTACCGGAGGGGGTGGCGAGCGGGGTGAGGGTTTTTGTGACGTGGGGATGGTGAGGTTTTCTTTTTTCTTTTTTGAATTGGGTGGTGAGGGTTTTCTGTCCCACAAAGAATTTTGGGGGTGACGGTTTGCTAGAGCGAACCGTGTGTGATTGACGCAATAGGCAAAATGAAAGTCATTGCAGACGGTTCCAATTTTGGGAACCGTGTGTGATTGACGTACTACCTCCGTCCTGGTTTATTGGTCCCCCTTTGTAATTTTTACCAAATTTTGACCAAATATTTAACATACTCAGACATAGATAATAAGCGTACACGTACCTAAGCATAGTTCAACCATAAGTACATAGTTCAACCGTCATTAAGCATACGCAAGCGTACATAGTTTGATCCATCCCACATCTCATCTCACATGCCAGCATGATCCTGAAGCTTCGTCCAGGTACTCGGCGTACACGTCGTGCGCCACCCTGCGAGAATACTTCTGCTTGAAGGAGCCAACGGCCCGTCCTCTTGCATGTGCCAGAACACTTAGATACGCGTCATGAAGCTTCTGGTTGCAAAATGGGCATCGATAGCTGCCGTTCCAGGTCCTAATATGCTTGTTATGCATTCCCGCATAAAGCTCCCTCAGGATTTGCCTCTTGTACCTCCTCTGGCCATCTTCATCCTCATTGTCCACATCATCAGACATCACCTATACAAATAGTAAAACAAATTTGGCATCAAATCAATGATTACATGCCATGAAGTAGGATTAGGAATTTATGGCCATTTATTTATACATATCCAGAGATTATGGTTCGATTTTTAAGCACAGTCGTATATGTACAAACCAACATTGAAGAAAATAATGGCACAGACATATGTAGGTCATTCAAAATCAATTGTCAAGTCCTGGCTAGGAATTATTAGCACAAACACTAACCCTAGTCGGATTACTAGCAGAAATCATTTGCACATATGAAACAACTAATCACTTATCACTTGTACTATTCAAACAATCAATACAGTACACGGATCTAACGAAACTTACTCAGATTTCATGGATTGGGAGAACATAACCATAGGATTTCTATTCCAAAAAGGGGGAGGCAGGAGTAACCAGAGAAATCCTATGATCTATTTGACACATAAATGGGGATAGATGACTAACCAACTGTCGGAGTCGTCGCCGGAATGGTCGCCGGAGTCGTCGCTGGGGTCGTCACCAGAGTCGGTGTGGAACTCCGCCTCCGGCTGTGGAAGCTCGACGCCGTCGACGATGTCAGGGTGCAGCGATAACTCGTCGGCGGTGACGACAACCTCTGTCTCCATCTCCACGTCGTGCTCCGATGCTTTAGCAGCCCCAGCATCGCCACTCCCTCTGATGGGGCGCTTCAGCGACATCCTCATAAACTAACGACTTTGAGGACTGAGAGCAGCGTCGAGGATGCAAGCGGAGAGAGAGGATTGTGTGTGTGTGTGGTGAGGATGGGGGGTGCGGCCGCTCGGGTGCACCATTAATATGGAGTAGTGGGAGAGAGGCGGGCGGCGGTCAAAACCGATGGCTCGCCTCCCGGTGAGCCTACGCACCGGACTGCTGGCGTGCCTGCCAAAGTTTCACACAGCTACTCGCACACCTCCCGATGACACTGCGCAGCGAGTACGCCTCCGTTAATTCACACACCTGCACGCACGCCTCCCCGTCTGCCTGCGCGGCGGACTGCTGGCATGCGTCCCGTCAACTCACGCATGCTCGCACGGCACACGGGTCACGCGGCGGCATGTATATTGTTTTTCTATTTGGATGATTAATGTTGCCGCTTTATTGCTTAACCGAAGCATGGCACGTATCCATTGTTGGTCTAATGCTCACGGTTCGAATAAATAATCCGTTTGGGATATTGGTACCCAATTATTAATAATCTCCTGTTTGTAATTAGATAAAAATTACATCAAAATTGGTCTCAAATTTGACAAAAAAGTACAATGCCACTTTGTATTGGTGTCCATATGACAACACGATAAGTTTCTTGAACTTCAAATAAGTTTTGGATGTACTAGAATTTAAAAATCAAGATTCTCAATGTTTGAAATTTGTTGCACGGGGAGTAAACGTGCACCCAGTGAGACACATATGTTTTTGCAATCCATTTAGGTGCACTGTCACGTGTGCATGTAGCTCAAATTTGATTTTTGCACATTATACCCGTAGAAAATCAATCAACTAATGTACTCAAACGTCTTAATGATCTCTGTGATTTTTTTGAAATTAAAACGTCCCTCCTTTGGTAACATATGTTCACCGCGGGATAATTAATTTAACATGCATCGTAGTTGTGGTGGATGCGCGGTGTGTGTGTGTGGGTGTGTGCGTCTGGGGGTGGCGGGTGGCTCGCAGTACACTACGAGTTGTGAGCCACCATGTGGGTTGGCCGTTTTGTTAGGCAGGCCGGTGCCACATCAGAGTCGTGAAATCGTTATTTAAAACATTACACAACCCTTCCATACATACATGTTTTGGCCACATGCAGTCGATGGTTGTCCTACACGACACTCGATACTTGCATGTGATGCTTTCTATGGGCCTGCGAGGTTGTCGTCCATCACTTTGACGAACATTCGGTAGTGAGGTTAATTTGACCAGCAAGGTAGAATCTTTTTTTGTTTGTGTTATGGTGGTATATAGTACGCGTCGAAGAGGTGGGAGGGGGCTAGCATATATACTATACGTAAGCGTCCGTGAACAAGTACACCACTCAGTGTCAGGACTTTTTGGTTTCCGAGGCACGTGCCACATCAAAATTGTGAAATTGGCTATTCAAACATCACACAACACCTTTTTGGGCCACATGAATGCACGCGGTGGTTATCCTAGCTAGGACACTCACGTGTGATGCTTCCGTCTGTGGGCCCACGAGGCCATCGTCGATGCATGCATGCATCACTTTGACCTACATCGGGAGAGGTTAATTAATTTCACCATCGATTAGGATTCTTTTGGGTTGTACATATATTACGGCAGGAGCATATAGTATGCGGTGAAGAGGGGGGAAGGGGACTGTTGAGGATATAGACCTTAGAGTCACCCGCCAGGAGGGGCCGGGTTACTCTAATGGTCATTACCAGAAGCCCCGCGCCAAGCTTGAAGACGGTGGGCCAGAGATGGGCTTAAGACCCGGATATGGCTTAAGGCCCGTAGTTACAATCATTATCATGGTAGAACTTGTAGTGCAAGGCAAGAATAGCTGAGAGTCCGAGCCGGACACTCTTATGAGCCGGCCGGGACTCTGAGAGCTGCTGGGCGTCAGCCTCCCTATATAAAGGGACGACCCGGCAGCGGTTTAGGGACAAGAACGATCTGATCGAGAGCCGGGCATAACAGTTTAGCTCCCTGGTGATCGTAACCCTAATCAATACCACCTCAAACTGGACGTAGGCTTTTACCTTCACCGTAAGGGGCCGAACCAGTATAAACCCTTGTGTTCCTTGTCCCGCATTAACCCCTTCAAGCTTCCTAGCTGCGATGGCTCCACGACTAAGTCCTAGCTCGAGGACATCTGCCGTCACAATTCCACGACAGTTGGCACCCACCGTGGGGGCAGGGCACGGTGGATTTGAGTTCTTGAAGGGCAGCTTCAAAGGGCTCAAGGGATACGCTGTGGGCCGGATGACCAAGAGTCGTCGCGGCAAGCTCTACATCGACGATGCAAACTGGGGCCCCGACGCCGGCTCAATTGACTACGGGTACCGGGTCCCCTTTGGCGGAATTCATGTTTTCATTGGCAAGATTGGTGAGCCGGGCCCTGGGCCGGGTCTCTGTGCCGATCTCGTCGAGACGGCTCAGCGTGCATGACCCGCCCGGGCCCGGCCTGCCTTAAGGCATGCTTTTGTGGGGTGTATCCATGGAGGACTCTCTGATCGATCTGGATCTAGTGATGAGACGGCCGCTGGCTCTGACGGCGAGTCGTCCACCGATGAGTCAAACTCGTTGTATCAACTCCAAGATGGCCGGCTCATGGGTTATTCCGATGGTGACAGTATTCCGGACCCGTTTGAGCCGCCAAGTCAGGTTGGGGTCTTTATGGCCGGTGCACAGCCTGTTCAGAACCCTGCTGCTGGAGCGGGAAACCCGGTGCCCTCGCCGGCTCAGGTGCTAATGGATCTCACGGACAAGATGACGGCCCTGTTAACCGCCACGGTTGACCCGGCGGATCAAGCTCAGCATGATGCGGAGGTGGCACAGTTAAAATTGGATCTAGAGAAGGCTAAGGAGGATCTGGCAGCGGAAGGGATCAGGATGACTGCGGAGCGGGCGGCTCTCGATGCCCAAACCCAGTTGATTCAAGCGCAGTCCTTCCGGCTCACGATGGATCAAAACGCGGCCAATGAGGTCCTGAGAAGGAGGCATCGAAAGGCCCAATCTTGACTCCCTCCGGTTTACGATCCACGCAACCTCTTCAACACGCTAGGTGCAGGGTCTAGTAACCCGCTGGAGATCATAGTGCCCGGGTCTGGGACCCATGTTCAGCCACAAGTGATGGGGCCTCCCCAGATGCCCCCTGCCCCGCCTCAGTACGTGCCAATACCACCG
This sequence comes from Triticum aestivum, assembly GCF_018294505.1. Taxonomy (NCBI): domain Eukaryota; kingdom Viridiplantae; phylum Streptophyta; class Magnoliopsida; order Poales; family Poaceae; genus Triticum; species Triticum aestivum. The sequence continues at coordinate 432,328,884 of NC_057799.1, read as the reverse complement.
GGTCATTATAATAACCCGCTGGAGAACATGGTCACTGCGGCAGCACGGCTGGCGGCTCTCCCGGTCGACGGCGACTCTCCGACGGCTATTGAAACCCGCCGGGTCAGGGAACTCCTTCAGACAGCACTGGCACAGCAAGAGGCGTACTCCTACAGCGGGGCAGGATCCACTCGACCCCTCGTCCAGGCCGGAGCCCGAGTTACAGCCGGCACATGGTCTCAGCGACCGGCTCAAGTAACGCCCGACGCCATGACCCGCCCCCTGGACATGGCCCGGCTCACAATGGAGCCTTTCACGCAGCAGACCAAGATAGAGCGCGGCAAGAGGCGGAGCAGGTGCCTCAGTTGATGTGGGCATCCCTACCAGGACTGGGGGTGTCCCTTGCTTGGTGTCGGCTATCCGCAATGAACGTCTACCCAAGGACTTCAAAGGCCCTAGGAAGGTGCCCAATTACACGGCTGACTTACAACCCGCAGCCTGGATCGAGAGCTATGAGATGGCCATGGAACTACTGGAGGTCAGTGAGGCGGCAATGGCCAAATACTTCACCATGATGTTGGATGGGACTGCCCGCACTTGGTTGAAAGGGCTACCACCGAATTCCATCGGGTCTTGGGCTGAGCTGAAAGCCCGGTTCATCCAAAACTTCAAGGATACCTGTAGGCAGTCTATGTCAATTGTGGATTTGACTAACTGTAAGCAGCAGGAGGGCGAGTCTACGACACATTGGGTTCGCCGGGTTAAGGAGATCATACATTCGTCAGATAAGATGGATGCTGGCTCAGCGGTCTTAATGTTGGAGCAGAATTGTCGTTTTGTGCCCCTAAAGATGAAACTCGGGCAGCTTAAGCGCGACTGCAATGGGTACACTAATGGCGGCTCTTGTCAAATACGCCGATTCTGATGGTACCAAGGATCCCCCTTCAGATGATGAAAGGACATGGAAGGGAAAGAAGAACGGCAATGGCAAGGGTCCTCAGCATAACCGGGGGAACCAAGGAGGAGGTAAGCGCAAGGCCGACGGCAGCCTAGAGTTTGTGGCCATCACGCCGGCTCAAAGTCTCTTGTGGCCAAGGCCTTTCGTCATGGTTTCTATTGGCTGACGGCTCATGCTGATGCAGAGGACTTAGTCAGTAAGTGTGATGGTTGCCAAAGGTTCTCGCGACGGGCTCACGTATCGGCTCAAGAGCTGAGGATGATCCCAATTACTTGGCCCTTTGCGGTCTGGGGGCTTGATATTGGACCTTTCAAAAGGTCCAAGGATAAGAAAACCCACCTCTTGGTGGCAGTTGACAAATTCACAAAGTGGGTGGAAGCTGAGCCAGTTAGCAAGTGCGATGCAGCCACGGCGGTTCAATTTATGAAAAAGGTGATTTTCCGTTTTGGCTTTCCGCACAGCATTATAACTGACAATGGCACCAATCTCTCCAAAGGCGCCATGGAAGAGTTTTGTCAACGAGAGCATATCCGACTTGATGTTTCCTCAGTGGCTCATCCTCAATCCAATGGTCAAGCTGAGAGAGCCAATCAGGAGATTCTGAAGGGCATCAAGCCCCGGCTTTTGGTCCCTTTGCAACGGACGCCGGGTTGTTGGGTGGAGGAGTTGCCCTCCGTGTTATGGAGCATCAACACTACTCCTAACAGGTCTACAGGCTTCACGCCTTTCTTCATGGTTTACGGGGCGGAAGCAGTCCTCCCCAGTGACATCCGTCATGACTCACCTCGAGTGGCGGCTTATGTTGAGGCGGATAATGAACATGCGCGCCAAGATGCTCTTGACTTGTTGGACGAACAGCGTGATGTGGCAGCAGCCCGTTCAGCGATTTATCAACAAGACCTGCGCCGTTATCATAGCTGCCGGGTTAAATCCCGGGTCTTCCAGGAAGGCGATCTCGTGCTCCGGCTTATCCAGGATCAAACAGATGCACACAAGTTATCCCCGCCTTGGGAAGGGCCCTTTGTGGTCAGCAAGAACTTGCACAACGGGTCATATTACCTCATTGACATTCGGGAGCACAAAGATTCACGTAAGTCGGAGGAAGAGACCCGTCGGCCGTGGAACATAGCTCAGCTTCGGCCTTACTACACTTGAGCCACCGGCTCTCATAATGTACATATTTCTCTCAGCCATGTATATATTATGATAAGCAATAAAGCAGGACCTCTGTCCTTTTTTCTCCTCCAAATGTGCACGTGTTTTCTTTGCAAGATTAACATGGTAACTTGAAGGAGGATCCGGCTTATGATCGTATTCGAATCTTGCCGTGGGTAATATGGTCACTTGGGGGCTTCCTGTTCAAACATGGGTCGTATTCGAACCAAAGAGAACATAGCTGTCGATACCCATTTGATTGGCAAAGTGCCGAGCTTATTGGGAGGTTTTCTCTGATCATATTTGAATCATAGTTTAACCCCTTTGAGAACCGACGTGGATCGTATTCGAATCAGCGTCGTTAAACAATTCTTAAAATCACTTGGGGGCTTCCTGTTCAAACATGGGTCGTATTCGAACCAAAGAGAACATAGCTGTCGGTACCCTCTTGATTGGCATCGCCACACCCACTGGGGGCTATCTGATCGTATCCGAATCTTAGCTTAACCCCTTTGGGCCGGGTCTCTGGTCGTATTCGAACCGGAAGCCCCTAAGTTCTTCCGCTTTATCACAAGTTTTCTCTGATTATGTCAAGGTGTGTACAGCCGGGTCTCACTTTGCCGGCTTAACTTTGGTTTACAGTATTGCTGAATGCAATGGGTGTTATAAGACAGGTAAACCGGAGTTGCGGTACCAACCTTCTTATCCGGGTTATCTAAACCGGAAGTATGCTTGCAGGCCGTTAAGTATGTTCTTACGGTTGTATTCAGGATATCATTGAAGACAAGTCCTTTTTGATTCATATTCCGGGTTATCTAAAACTTATGATTCTCAGGGCGGTAAGCCGCCTCGAGACTTGTGATTTGCCCTTCTATGCAGGATAATTAAAGGCACCTCTTTTGAGGTTAAGAAAAACAAAGGATTGATTATGACCCGGAGAAACATCAAAGAGAACTTCAAAAGACTTCAGCATTCAAGACGTGCATGGTGACACGGCAAAAATAAAGTGTTGGTCCTACTCTATTACAAGACTCGTTGAGTCCAAAAGGGTGAGGCATTGTTTGGTAAACCGCCAGCCGAGTTACGACGCTTGTTGAGTTGAAGTCTCCGGCTCGTTCCTGTCTTCTCCTCCGGCTGATCCCAAGACCTGGAAAGTTGATGACTTCCAGTCGATGCCGCTGAGAGCTTCGAATTGGGCTTCCTCGTCAATTAACCCGGCCGGGTCAATCTCCGGGGCGAAAGTGTGCTGACGAGCCGGCGGGATCAAGTTGAGGGCTTCATAGCGAGGGGTTGGAATCCTCTGATTCTCCGCATTGTAACCCGGCTGGTACTTGGTCAGATCTGTGTCGTTCCCGATAAGGGTGGCCACCGGGCGTACGGCCTTCACGCAAGCTGCGAAGTCCTTCTGATCAAAAGCTGAGCCGTCTTCCTTCAGGCTTGGATAGCCAAGGGCGATGTCCGTCGGGTCTAACTCCGGCAGGAATGCCTTGGCCCGGCTCAGCGCGGCGATCACTCCGGCTCTTGCAGAGGCCCGTCGCAGCTCTTGGATCCGTTGAGGCAGTACAGCGAGCCAGCGAAGGACTTCTGCCAGGTGAGTCGGCACCTCGTTGGATAGGGCCACCACAGCTAAGGCACGCTGTGACCCGGTGTAGAGTTGCTCCACCAGGGTATACACGGCCTTCAGCTTGGTTACCACGCTCTGGTTGAGGTTGGCACTTCTGGGGCCTGTTTAACAGAGTCAGATAAGCCGCCGACAAAGATGAAATTATGAGATATAAACATTCTAAACTTGATGAAAGCCGGCGCGATGACTTACCGAAGATTGCGGCCACCATCTGGGACACTTGGCGCTTTAGGCCGGAGAGCTCGGCGGTCTTCTCGGAGAGAGCCTTCTCCGCCTGTTCAGCCCGGTTCACCAATGCGGCCTTTTCTTCGGCCCACGCCTTCCGCTCAGCGTCGAACTCCGTCTTCAGCTTCTCTTGCGCGGCGATGCTGGACACGAACTTGGCGTTTGCCTTCCGGGTCTCCATCTCTTGCATCTTCAGCCGGCTCTTGACATCAGCAAGGTCAGCCTCAAGCTTCTTGCCAGCAGCCTGTATAAATTTCCGGGTTATGGCATGAACAGTTACTATATAAGTCCCAAGCGTTTTCCAAGCAAAGACACTTGGCACTTGGGGGCTAATGCATATTGAACGTATCTATCTACAAACTGCCGGCTCAATTGATTAAGCCGGAACCTAAGTCTACAACATATTCAATCATAAGTCGTCGACTTGGGGGCTAGCATGGTAAAGGTAACTATGCAGTAAGTAAGAGGACAGCAGAATGATACCTCAGATTTCTGTTGGATCTGGTTCACCATGGCAACCTCTGCGTCCCGGCTCTTGTGCACTTGGCTGATGTAGCCAGAGACGAGCTCTCCAATGCTCAGGTTGGTGTAGTCGGAGAGGTCCAGGTTCACCCTGTGGGGCTGCAGCAACTCCCCCTTAGCGGAGCACTTGGCCAGCACGGTAGGTCTCCCCGGCTCAACGAACTCCGTCCGGGTGATTACCACGTCCGGGTCGTCTGCTGGTGGAGCCGAGCTGGAGGCCTCCGGGTTAACAGAAGCTTCTGTAGTTGCCTTGGTAGTTGGGGCAGCGGCCTCAGGTGCCTTGTCGGTTGGAATGGTGGCTTGGGGCGGAGGCAGCTGGCGGTTCTTGAGTCGTCACCTCCGGTTCAGGTAAATCCGGCACTCCGACTGATTTGGTTTTCTTCGCTCTCTTGGTGAGCTTTGCCTGGGCACTGAAAGGACAGAAACATTAAGCACAAAAAGGGTAAGTACAGACAAGTATAACATGAGATGGTTGTCATTACCCGGGCGCGGTCTTGAAAGCCGGAAGACTCGACTGCATAGAGTCGCCCGAAGAGGGGGAGGTCTCCTGATAATTTGAGTCAGAAGAATTGAGTGGCTGACGGATAACACCCGCCAACGGATGAAAAGGGTACAAGTGGGAAATAACCTCAGCTCGGCGCTTCCTTGATGTGTCAGGTAACCCGGAGGAGAGGTCGGTGTCCTTGTTGGTCTGGGTGTGACGCCGGCTCTCATGAACCTGTCGCTTCAAAATAAATTGAAGATCTTGATAAGCTAAAGGATGTGAAAAGCTTACTTTCCGGGTTACCCTTCGGACTTTCAGCCTTGGCAAGGGCTCCGAGTCGGAGGAAAGTGACATTACCTCTTCAACCACCGGGTTACTCGCGCCAGTGTCATCCTGACAATGAGCAAGTATTGATAAGGCGGACAGCAACAAACAACAAATATAGCACACTACTGGAATCAGCTAATTTGCCATCTGCCAGCTCTTTGCCGTCTGCTAGCTGACGGCAAAGAAGCTCTTTGCCATCAGCTACCAAAAAGCGGACGGCAAAGAAATGGCAGACGGCAAAGAAGCTCTTTGCCATCTGCCAGCTCTTTGCCGTCCGCTAGCAGACGGCAAAGAGGGAGGTGGCCCCCCACCCCCCGCCCGTTTGAAAAAAACTTAACGCCCCACCTCTTTGCCGTCCGCCAGCGGACGGCAAAGAGGCAAAAAGGCGGACGATTGGCGGACGGCAAAGATTGGCGGACGGCAAAGAGCCGATTACCTAATGGCCCATACCCCCCCCCCGCCCGTTACTCTCTGTTCTCTCCTCTCTCTCCTCCCCGACGCGCCCCGCCACCGTGCACATCCCGCCCGCCCCGCCGCTGCGCCCGCCGCCGCCCCCGCCCTCGCCGCCGCCGTCGCCCGTCGCCCCGCCACCCGTCGCCCCCACCCCTCCGCCCCCCACCCCTCCGCCCCGTCGCCCCCTCCGCCCCGCCGCCCGGCGCCGCCCCGTCACCCCCTCTGCCCCGTCGCCCCCCACCCTCCGCCCCGTCGCCCCCTCCGCCCCGTCGCCCCCCACCCCTCCGCCCCATCGCCCCTCCGCCCCGTCGCCCCCCCACCCCTCCGCCCGGCCAGCGCCACCCAGCCGCCCCTCGTCGGCGGCGCCCCCGCCGCCCCTCCGTCGGCGAGCGCCCTCCGACGCCCCCTCCGTCGGCGAGCACCCCACCCCTGCCGCAGGTGAGCCCCACCCCTCTTCTCCTTTTTTTCTTTTTTAGTTTAGTTTAGTTTTTTAGTTTTAGATTTTTAGTTTTAGATTACTTTTAGTTTAGTTTAGTTTTTTAGTTTTAGATTTTTTTTCTGTTTTTTCTGTTTTTTAGTTTAGATTACTTTTAGTTTAGTTTTAGTTTTGTTTTAGGTTAATTAGTGGTAGGTGTAAGAAGAGGAAAAAGGAGAAGAAGAAGAAGAAGAAGAAGAGGAGGAGGAGGAGAAGAAAGAAGAAGAAGAAGAAGAAGAAGAAGAAGAAGAAGAAGAAGAAGAAGAAGAAGAAGAAGAAGAAGAAGAAGAAGAAGAAGAAGAAGAAGAAGAAGAAGAAAGAGGAGAGGAGGAGGAGGAGGAGAGGAGGAGAAAGAAGAAGAAGAAGAAGAAGAAGAAGAAGAAGAAGAAGAAGAAGAAGAAGAAGAAGAAGAAGAAGAAGAAGAAGAAGAAGAAGAAGAAGAAAGAAGAAGAAGAAGAAGAAAGAGGAGAGGAAGAGGAGAGGAGAATAGGAGAAAGAAGAAGAAGGAGAGAAAAGAAGAAACCACCGACCCCCGACCCGACCACCGACACCCCGACCCCGACACCGACACCCCGACCCGACGACCGACACCCCGACCCCGACCGACACCCCACCCCGACCGACACCCCGACCGACCGACACCCCGACCGACACGACACCCCGACCCCGACCGACACCCCGACACCGACACCCTGACACCACCACCCACCCCGACACCGACACGGCACCCCGACCCCGACCGGCACCCCGACCCGACACCCCGACCCCGAGACCCCGACCCCGAGCCTGACCCGACACCCCGACCCCGACACCGACACGGCACCCCGACCCCGACCCGGCACCCCGACCCCGAGACCCCGACCCCGACCCGACCCCGACCCCGACCCCGACCCCGACCCTGACCCGACACCCCGACCCCGACACGACACGGCACCCCGACCCCGACCCGACACCCCGACCCGAGACCCCGACCCCGACCCGACCCCGAGCCTGACCCGACACCCCGACCCCGACACCGACACGCACCCCGACCCCGACCCGGCACCCGACCCGACCCCGACCCGAGACCCGACCCCGACCCCGACCCCGACACCCCGACCCCGAGCCTGACCCGACACCCCGACCCCGACACCGACACGGCACCCCGACCCCGACCCGCACCCCGACCCGACACCCCGACCCGAGACCCCGACCCGACCCCGACACGGCACCCCGAGACCGACACGACACCCCGACCCCGACACCTCCCGAAAAGGTGTTCTTTGGCCTTCCAGAAGCCGACGGGGTCATATATTTGTGAATTATTAGTTAGGTCATATATCTTTCGATTTTGTTATGAAAAACATCATATATAATTGTGTTGATCGGGTAGTTTTAAATGTGCAGTTGTTTCATCGCTGCGAGGTTTGGTGTTCGACGACCTCGCCGTGCGTTTGACGAGCTCTGCCCCTTCGTTCGTGGGTGAGCACAAATGACATGTCCTCCTCCCCCATTAATTATTTGATCTATTCCGATGAAACTTGATAGCTAGCTACATATGTGTCTTGAATCATCAGTATGCGTAACCAATATGTGTCTCCCGTTCGAAAGCGTCATAGTTATAAATATGCATGCATTTGCATATTTATAACCTTGATTCTTTCGAATTGTCCAACGCTATCCATGGACAGCCCGAGTATGTTTAGATTGGGTTCGTTTTCCCATATGCTTTGCTCCGGATCCGACGCATAAATTTCGTCAGTGCCTCCCCTGTTGTTCTCCGGGTACACATCCTCTCTGTTTATTGCAGAGACGTGTATCAGGAGAACAGCGGGGAGGTGCTGCCGAAATTTTGCGTAGGATCCGGAGCATAGCATGGGAAAATGAACCCAATCTAAACATACTCGGGTGGGATTAGGACCTATCATTACCTATTAGAGTGTAGGTTGCATGGACGTAATAAAATTGACAAAGTAGATCAACTGATGAATATATACATGGTGAATTATATATATATATATTTGTTGTGTGTCTAGTAGCTCTGAAAGTCAAGATGAGTGATCGTGCGTGGATGTACACCGGTCACACTGGTCAGAACAAATGGAGCACTGAATGGTTCACAAAAACCAAGGGGTTTGTGCGAGCCGCATTTGCAAATGGCCAGAGGAAAACCTGGTGCCCCTGTTTACGGTGCGGCAATTGGGAAAAGAGGACAGAGGCTGAAATGGGCAAACACCTGCAGAAGAGTGGTTTTACGCCCGATTATACGGTGTGGACATTTCATGGTGAGTCTGCCCAACGTGACCGAGCTGAGGTGGATCGTCGTCGCACCGACGAGCATGGTACCGGGATGGAAAACATGGTGCAAGACTTTGATGATGCTCGGGATTCGGACGAGGAGATGGAGGAATCTGCAAAGGCCTTCAATGAAATGTTGGAGTCTTCAAAACGTCCGCTCCATGAGCACACTGAGCTTTGTCAGTTGGATGCCATCTCACAAGTAATGGCTCTGAAGGCTCAGTTCAACTTGGGCAGAGAATGCTACGATGCAATGATGACAGTATTTGGACGCTTTCTACCCAAAGGCCATGTAATGCCTGCAAACCTGTACCAGTCGGACAAAATCCTCCGTGCACTGAAGATGCCCTATGATAAGATACATGCCTGTGAGAAAGGATGTGTCTTGTTTAGGCTTGACTATGCGGACTTGAACTATTGTCCCATTTGCAAGTCTTCCAGGTATGTTGTGGTAGACAACGGTATGGGTGAGAAGACACAGACCAAAATCCCCGTTAGTGTTCTTCGGTATATGCCAATCGTACCAAGACTTCAACGTCTTTTCATGGTCGAAGAGACGGCCAGACAGATGACATGGCACAAAACGGGCAAAAGAACCGAACTAGATGCAGATGGGAATCTGATGATTGTACACACATCGGATGGTGTTGCGTGGAAAAAGTTTGATGAATTACATGGTGACAAAGCGGCAGATCCGAGGCATCCTCGAGTCGGCATCAGCACGGATGGGTTCAGTGTGTTTGGTATGACGGCAGCCCAATACAGTTGTTGGCCCGTATTTGTCTTTCCACTCAATCTCCCCCCGGACAGATTATGCAAAGAAAGAACATTTTCCTGACGTTGATAATTCCAGGGCCCAACTATCCGGGGAAAAATATGAATGTGTACATGCAACCGCTTAAGGACGAATTGCAAGAAGCCTGGGATAATGGGTTCAAGACATACGATGCCTATAGCAAACGGAACTTCATAATGCGTGTCTGGTACATGTACTCGACGCATGACTTGCCGGCGTATGCGCTATTCGTTGGCTGGTGTGTGCATGGAAGGTTCCCGTGCCCCACATGCAAGGGAGCTCTTGAGTTTCGTTGGCTTCAGGCCGGTCGCAAGTTTTCTTGCTTCGACATGCATAGACAGTTCCTGAATCCTCGCCATAAGTTCAGGAAAGACAAGAAGAACTTCATCAGAGGTAGAGTTGTCAAAAACTCTGCACCACCTGCATTGACAGGCCAACAGACCCTGGATCAGTTAAACGCTCTCGAGCCAGATCCAGAGCGTCCAGGGTACTTCAAGGGGTATAATTCTAAGCACGCCTGGACTCACAAAACATGCTTATGGGATCTGCCTTACTTCAAAGACCTCCTTTGCCCACACAACATCGACGTGATGCACACTGAGAAGAATATCGCCGAGGCACTTTTTGGTACATTGTTCGGCATAGATGGGAAGTCAAAGGATAATACTAAGGCTAGAGTCGATCTGGAGGCGCTATGTGATAGGCCGTTACAAAACATGAAAGAACCGAAAGGAAAGCAGAACTGGACGAAGCCAAAGGCATGGTTCAATCTTGGAAGGCCAGCTATGAGGGAAATTATCTTGTGGGTGAAAATGCAGTTGATGTTCCCCGATGGGTATGCAGCGAATCTACAGAGGGGAGCCAGTCTTGATAAATTGAAGATATTTGGTCTCAAGAGTCATGATTGGCACATATGGATTGAGCGGGTAATGCCGGTGATGTTGCGTGGCTTCATCCCTGAGGATGAATGGCTAGTACTGGCAGAACTCAGCTATTTCTTCCGTGTTCTTTGTGCGAAAGAACTATCGCCTGGCGTGCTAGAAGAAATGGAAGAGTTGGCGCCGGAGTTGATCTGCAAGTTAGAGAAGATCTTTCCACCGGGCTTCTTTAATCCAATGCAACATTTGATTTTGCATCTCCCGACCGAGGCAAGATTGGGGGGGCCCGTGCAAAATCGTTGGTGCTACCCAACTGAGAGGATGCAGAAGACGCTTCGACAAAAATGTAAAAATAAACGTAGAATTGAAGCATCGATGGCTGAGGCATTCATCACTGAGGAGGCGGCAAACTTCGTGACAGCACACTACGAAGCCAAAAATCGTCATTTGCATAATCCGAAGCCTCGGTACAATGCTGACGACCCTAAAAAGGGTGGATCCAACCTCAGCCTATTCAAAGGGAATCTCGCACCAGCCAGTGTTTCAAATCCAGTATCTTTGGATAACGAACAATGGCGGACCATTTCGTTGTATATCTTCAACAACCTGATAGAAGTGCGGCCGTACATCGAGTAAGTTCTCGGTACATAGTTTCGCAACTTCTATTTCCTTTGAACTGCTCTTATTCCTGGATATTTCATACAGTCGATACGTCGCCTTATTCTCGTATGGAGCGGTGATCCAAAAGGATTCTGTCGAAGAGTATGAGCTTCTCGCAAAGCAAGGAGGCGGCTATCCCGGTTTCATCTCTTGGTTCAAACAAACGGTAATTTCTATTAGACTTGTAGGCTAATTTGTAGGCGGCTATCCCGGTTTCATTCGCTAATTTGTGCGTAATGCAACAATCCTTTCATATTAAACTTGTAGGCTAATTCAGAGTCTATGGACGCCGAATTGAGACAAGTCGCTAATGGTTTTGACTATAAGGTCCGTTCATTTGACAAATACGACATCAACGGGTATCGCTTTCGTACCTATGGCAAAGAGCTATCTATGGCCGACCGAAAGTCTACAAATTGTTGTGTATCTGCTATCGGCGAAGGAGGTACCGAGTATTATGGGAGAGTTGAAGCAATTTATGAACTTCTATTCTATGGTGAAAACCCACCGAATGTCGTAGTCTTCAAATGTTATTGGTTTCAGCCGAAGGAGACTAGAAGGACTCATGAACATATAGGGCTAGTTGAAATCAACCAAAGCACCCATTTAGATGTTCCTGATGTCTATATTACGGCTCAACAGGCGACCCAAGTATTCTATCTACCGTGGGCCTGCCAAACTAATCCAAATCTGAAAGGTTGGGATGTCGTTTATGAAGTGCCGCCACGTGCTAGACTATCTCCCCCAAAGGAAGAGGATTATGAACCTCACATTAACCCAGACACATATGAAGGAGAATTCTTCCAAGAGACACGTCTTTCCAAAAAGCGTTTCAAGAACCGCTATACTTCACCCCAAAACATTGAAGTAGACAGCGACAGTGAATCCGACATCACCCCAGAGGAGGAACAAGAAGAGCCGGAACAAGAAGAGGTTACTGCTGCGGATGACCTGTCATTGCTTGACCGATTACGTCAAGGTGGCCTTGCACATGTTGATGCCACTGAACCCTATGAGCCCGTCATTGATTATAGTGATGATGATGATTATGCATTTATTGATGATACTGATCGAGATTATTAGTAGTGTCAGGTATTAAATTTTGTAATGTTGTACTTGATGATGATACACTTAAGTGATACACATATTATTATTCATGTCGGTCTTTTTTTTATGTTGTACTAATTTCGTTTACTGTTTGTCATGGCAGGTGTTGAAAGATGGTGGGCGCTGGTCGGGAGCGCGCCAAGGCCCCTTCTTCGTCGGCGCGTGGTCTGAGGTCTTCGATTCCAGACGCACCTCTCCGCCGAGCGTTGCTGGACAGTATGTCCACACCGCCGGGCCCTTCTTCGTCGACCGCGGTGCCCAGCAGGGGACGAGGTAGGAAGAGAGGAGGTGGGGCACGTGGTCGCGGGAGAGGAGGTAGGGTGACTGCTACGGCGCCTTCCTCGCCGCCACCCCCAGCTGTTTCACCCGAGCACGTGACTGCTAGGGTGGACTCGTCCGAGGAGGAGGCTACACGGACTCCGGTCCACGAGCCTCCGGTCCACGGGTCTTGGGCCCACGAGCCTCGGGTCGACTGGCCTTCGGCCCACGAGAGTTCGGCCCACGAGACCCCGGAGGAGCACACGTCCGGATGGGGTACCTGGCCGGATCAGCCCGAGGAGCCGAGTGGCCATGCTGATGATGGCGGGGAGCCGACTGATCTTGAGGAGGAGGGTGGCACCGTCTACCAGCGTGGTGCTACACGGCTCCCGTCCGTGCCGGCGACCCGCGAGCAGAGGTGGTTGATCTTCCCTGATGGGGAGAGGTACGTAAGTGCATTTAATATTTTTGTACCTTCTGCATTCACGTTTCTTCAAATAACTAATGCGTTGGCCTTGTCATGCTGCAGGGGTTGGGACCACCATCATAGTGTCCGCCGGCCCAACTCCGTCCTTGGAGTTCTTTGCCGGCAAAACTTCCCGGGGTTTGTCACGTTGCCTGGTGAGGGTCGGCTTCCAGAGCTTGGGTTGAGCTGGGAGCACTACGTGGCTGCCCCGGCCCCGCCGGATGTCATTATCGACGGTGTCGTGTGCGACACGAGGGCAGACATGGTGATCAGGACGTTCTGGGTAATTTCTCCTTTACACATTTCAAAATCTTCAACTAGCTAGTTATTAATTGTACTAATCAATATTGTCTCATTTGATTGCAGACATTCTACAGGTGTGAGGAGGGATACGAGGAGGACGCGGCAAATGTTATCCAGAACGTCTGCAAGCGCCTACTCCAGAACTTACGGCACGAGGCTCGGGTGCAGGCTGTTCGAGACTACTACGCCTTGCGTGGTATCAAGAAGACCAAGCCGGCGTGCCGCGATAAGTTCCTGAGTAAGGAGCAGTACATGAAGGTAATTCTTAAGGCCTTCTACTTAAGTTCCTTCATTTAGTAATTCTTAGCCGTAGCGCTCAAGTTTCTATTTGCTAACTTAGGCGCCTCCGAGATGGTGTGCGGATCGGATGGATTGTTGGGAGGTGTTGGTCGATGAGTGGTGCTCAAAAGAATGGCTAGCCCTCCACAACCAGGCCAAGGACAAACGTGCCCAAATGGAAGGTGTGCCACACCATCAAGGCAGCTCCAACTTATATCAGTTCGGGCGCAACTGGGTATGTGGTTTGCTTCATGATTCATGCAATTCATTCATCATGCTAGCTTGAGCCCTTTAATTACTAATTTTCATTGTTTCTCTCTTTCAGGCACGCTACAATAAGGCGGATAAGGTGCCAGAGGTGTACGACCTGTATGCCATGGCCCACACTGGCTCTTTCAAGAAAGTCAAGGCTTTCTCTCAGTCTGACCTCGATGATGCAAACAACTTCACCAACATCTCCTCCCACAACAAGCTCGTGAGATATAGAGATGAGGGGAAGGCGAGGAAAGGGGAGGACTTTAACCCGAGCCAGGGTCCCATTGATCCAGAGCTGGTGATGATATCTGGTGGCGGGAGGTCCCATGGCTCCATAGCCATTGGAGATGGACTTATCCGTTGTCCTAGCACTCTCCCGGAGATCAAGGCGCGCCAGTCGAGCTCCGCTCCTGAGATAAGGCCTCGTGAACGGCCAGTGCAACTCGCCATCAAGGTTAGTGATACGTACTCAGTTATCTTTCTCCATTACATTGTGTGCGCTTCCATCAATGATTACAAATGGTCATGTGAGTGGTGTTGCAGGCTGCTATACAGACTGAGAGAGATAGAACGGAGAAACTTCTGGCGGAGGCGGCGGAGAGGCAGCGGGAGATGGAGGAGAGGACGAGAAAGATGATGGAGGAGGAGAGGGCACGGAATGACATGCAGGCAAGGGCCATGTACGAGCTCCTTGTGGTAAGTTTCTTCTGCAGATTACTTGCTAGTCTTAACATTTGAGTCTCATTACTAACTAGTATGACTCTGTTCTGAAAACCAAATGTGCAGTCTGTGTGCGAGAAGTCCGGTCAGCCCGCTCCGCCGATGCCAGTGATTGCTCCTGGGAGCACGGTGAGTTTAATTTGAATGGACATTACTTGCTAGTCTTAACATTTGAGTGTCGTAATGCTAACGAGACATTGGAAATGATCTTTGGTGCAGCTTAACTCCAGAAACGCATCGCACGATCCTTCTCCAGGTAGCGGCACTAGCCACCCCGCTCCTACACCTCCCTGATCACGGTAAGTTTCTCTAGTGTTTTGCTTAACAAATGCATAAAGACCTAGACTTAGCTTTATTTCCTCCAATATGCTTACCATAATGACCTAGAGTTAGCTTCTTTTCCTCCAAAATGACCCATTTTACCTAGGTTAGCTTATAAATGATGCAGTTCATCCAAGTTAGCTCAAAAATGACCCATTTTACCTAGATTAGCTCCTAAATGATCCATTTTACCTACGTTAGCTTTAAAATGGCCCATTTCACCTAGGTTAACTCCAAAATGACCCATCTTACCTAGGTTATCTCATAAACGATCCATTTCAACTAATTTAGCTCATAAACGATCCATTTGACCTAAGTGAGCTAAAAAACGATCCATTTCACCTAAATTAGCTCTTAAATGATCCATTTCACCTAAGTTAGCTCAAAAAGATCCATTTCAACTAAATTAGCTCATAAATGATCCATTTCACCTAAGTTAGCTCAAAAACGATCCATTTCAACTAAATTAGCTCAAAAATGATCCATTTCAACAAAGTTAGCTAAAAAACGATCCATTTCAACTAAGTTAGCTCAAAAACGATCCATTTGACCTAAGTGAGCTAAAAAACGATCCATTTCACCTTAGTTACCTCAAAAACGATCCATTTCACCTTAGCTAGCTCATAAACGACCCATTTCAACTTAGTTAGCTCATATATGATCCATTTCACGTAAGTTAGCTCATAAATGACATACTCTTCTTGTTCTAGTATTCTTCTTGTTCTACTCTTCTTGTTCTAGTCTTCTTCTTGTTCTACTCTTCTTGTTCTAGTCACCTATTTCTAACTTTCTTATTTTGCCATTTTGCAGATTTCATTCACTTCATGGAAGCTACTCTTCTTGTTCTAATCTTTCTGTTTATGTATGGATGAAACTTTGTTTATGTATGAAGGCTCTTTGTGATATGAATGAAACTTTGTTTATGTATGAAGGAACTTTGTTTATGGATGGAACTTTGTTTATGTATGAAGGAAGTTTGTTTATGGATGGAATTTTGTGATATGAATGCCTGTGAAATATATCTATACATGTCATATATATTTGGAGTGAAAATTGTTGGATTTAATAAAAAACAGAAAAAAGAGCCAATATGCAGGCTCTTTGCCGTCTGCCACCGACGGCAACGGGCTCTTTGCCGTCTACCGCGGACGGCAAAGAAGCCACGTGGCAGCCAACTGTGCTTCCTGGGAGCTGACCCATTTGGTCAGTTTGCCTACAGTGGCAGATGGCAAACACTTTGCCATCAGTGGCAGACGGCAAAGAACCTGCACTTTGCCATCAGCGGCAGACGGCAAAGAACCTGCCATCTAGTGACGTGTAGATGACATCATACGGCGGACAGCAAAGACCATAGAAATTTTGCCGTCAGCGGCGGACGGCAAAGGTCTGCCGTTAGCCACTTAACGGACTGACAGCGCAATTATTGCCGTCCGCTCTCTTTGCCGTCCGCAGCAGACGGCAAAGAGCCTTTGCCGTCCGCCGCCAGGAAGCGGACGGCAAAGCAGCTGTTTACCGTGGCCTACTTTGCCGGAGCCTTTTGCCGTCCGCGGCTGACGGCAAAGGCCTTTGCCGTCCGCCGTTCGAGCCTTTGCCCCGTCGCCTGCCGCCATGGCAGACGGCAAAATAGCTGTTTCCTGTAGTGGCAAGGGCTTAAAGGCTCAGGGGTTACCTCTGACTCGGAGTTGTCGCTTAATTGCATCAGCTCTGAAGCAGTAGGCCTGCTTCCTTTCTTGCGAGGGGCGGCTTTCTTGGCGGCTTTCTTCGCCTTTCTGGCCTTCTTGGCCGCCTCATGGTCATATTTGACCCGCCAGAACTTATCATCAGCCTGAAAAATGCGATAAGGTTCTCTTAAAATGATTCAGATGAAAGTTATGTACAGATAAGATGTTCAGATCAGCGGCTTACCGCTGGGGCTGGGTTGGTCTTGCAGAAGGGGGCTAGCCCGGTCCTTCCGCAGTCTGCCAGGCTCTCGTTCAAGAGAGCCTTGGTCATCTCCTCTGCGACGTCTTCAGGAAGATCATTGCGGCTGTGTCTCTGAGGGTCGTCCTTTCGGCCCGTGTGCTCACACATTAAGCCGGGGCGGCGGCTCAATGGGATCACCCGCCATGAGATCCAGACCCGGACCAGGTCGATTCCATTCAGACCATTGCCCAGGAGGGCCTTGATCTTGTTGATAGTGGGGAGCAGAGGTTGGCGCTCTGCTTGAGTCAGCTTGTCTGACAGTGGGTGAGTCGGCTCCAGACGCGAGGGCCGAAAGCCGGGCAGCGGACTTTCATCAGCTGGTGACGTGTCTTGGCAATAGAACCAAGTCATGTTCCAGTCCTTTGGGTGGCTCGGCGGCTCTGCGTAAGGAAAAAGGCAGTCCCTACGCCGTTGGATGGAGATACCACCTAACTCCAGACTTGGCCCATTGGCGCACTCATTCTGACGGTTCAAGTAAAAAAGCTCTCTGAAGAGCAGCAGACTAGGTTCTTCTCCAAGGTAAACCTCGCAGAAGACTTGGAAGTTGCAGATGTTGGACACTGAGTTGGGTCCAATGTCTTGAGGCCGCAAGTCGAAGAAGTTTAGCACGTCCCTAAAAAACTTTGAGCCGGGCGGTGCGAAGCCCCGGCTCATATGATCCGCAAAAATCAATACCTCCCCGTCCTTTGGTTGTGGTCTCTCTTCTGACGGGTCAGGGGCACGGTAGGACATGACGTCCTTCTTGGGCAGATATCCGGACTTGACAAAATCTGCTAGGGTCTCATTGGTGACATTGGACCTCATCCAGTTGCAAGTAATGGGAGCTTTGGGAGGCATGGTGAAAGTCGGCAGTCTATGATAAAAGGAAAAACGTCCGGGTTAATTATGAGCCGGAAGAAATCTACGGTTCAAGGTCAAGGTGGCGGCTTATGAAGGGGACTAATGGTATACATTTAAGTGCATCGGGCTATTTAAGCCGCCGAGGGATTCAGAGTAATTTGATTGTCTACAGGTTTTATCACAGCTAAGCAGGAAATTTTATGGCGCATGGTTGTCTTTAAGCCGGAAAGTTCTATGGCGCGGGGTATCTTTAAACCAGAACTGTAAACCGCCGAGATTCAAGGATTGCAATTTTTACTAAGTGTGGTAAAGCAGGTTTCACACATCGTAGTAAAAAATTTGGATCAAAATAGTCGGGGAAAAGAAAAGTTTCTAGACCTAGAAACAGACGCTGGAGAAGTTCTTGGGCTCGAACAAGGTTCTTATGTAGTAAAAAGAGAGCTACTTGCATGTAAAATGGGTCCTCAACGTCTACCGCAGTAAGCCTATACAGAGCTAAGATCAAAAAGGGGCAGCAAAATTCAAATCTACTGAGGCCTGTGATGAACTACGAAGAACACGGACGAACTACTCGAGCCCTAGTACGGATCTGCCCTACGGAGTAGCGGAGACTCACCGGAGCTAGAGAGGAGCGGAGGTTGCCGCCGTTTGTCTGGCCCGAGTCAGGGTGATGCAGCGGCCAAGGTTGACGAAGACCGGGGGCGCGACGGCGGCGGCAGTAGCAGAGCTCGGGCAAGGGAGCGGTGGCACGAGGAAGAAGATGGAGAGAGAAGTGGCTGAGAGCCCGTCGGGCCGGCCTATTTATAAGGCAGGTTCATAAGTGGGCGCGAGAATCAAGGAGACCACGGCGTGGTTATCTCCCCACGAAACGCCTCGATTTTCGGGATGACAGTAAAGAAAAAGATCCGTTGCGGATCTGGCGGAGTAAAAAACGGGCTTAATGGAAGATGACGTCACGGCAGATAATCCGGAGTCCAGAGGATGATGTCACGCCGGGTTATGGCCTTCACACAATTGTAAGCCGGAGGTTTTCTGTCGAAGGAATGGAAGATTGACATGAGCCGACTCAAATCAATCTGGGGCCTAATGTTGAGGATATAGACCTTAGAGTCACCCGCCAGGAGGGGCCAGGTTACTCTAATGGTCATTACCAGAAGCCCAGCGCCAAGCTTGAAGACGGTGGGCCAGAGATGGGCTTAAGACCCGGATATGGCTTAAGGCCCGTAGTTACAATCATTATCATGGTAGAACTTGTAGTGCAAGGCAAGAATAGCCGAGAGTCCGAGCCGGACACTCTTATGAGCCGGCTGGGACTCTGAGAGCTGCTGGGCGTCAGCCTCCCTATATAAAGGGACGACCCGGCAGCGGTTTAGGGACAAGAACGATCTGATCGAGAGCCGGGCATAACAGTTTAGCTCCCTGGTGATCGTAACCCTAATCAATACCACCTCAAACTGGACGTAGGCTTTTACCTTCACCGTAAGGGGCCGAACCAGTATAAACCCTCGTGTTCCTTGTCCCGCATTAACCCCTTCAAGCTTCCTAGCTGCGATGGCTCCACGACTAAGTCCTAGCTCGAGGACATCTGCCGTGACAATTCCACGACAGGGACCATCATATTTAGTACGCTTCATGAACCTCGCTCTGTGTGGGTGCATGGTTTATGGTTTTTGAGGCATGTGGCACATCAAAGTTGTGCATTTTGGGTATTCAACATATATATGTTTGGCCCACATGCAAAGCGGTGGTGGTTGTCCTCTCGCACCCACTTAAGCGGTTATCAACGATATCGATGCTTCCATCTATGGGCCCGCTTGGTCCATCACTGCTTTTTTCCTGACAACAAGAGAGGTTAATTTGACTTAGGAGGGAATTATTATTTTTGCTCTGGGATGACATGCATGATACAGTTTTAGCACACACACATGCATGTGTACGCATGACACTGGTACAACGACGTCCTAAACAAATGGTTTAAAACCCCTTTCCGTGATGGCATTTGGAACTGTCGCCAAGTGAGTGTGTGCGATAGGGTGTCCTTCCCACACGACCCAGAAATCATCGGGGATAGGCCCTCCTGGGACCCAGGCTGGGGCCGTGTGCGATCGGGCGAGGCATCGAAACCCAATCATTTCCGTAGGTATGTACATCCCACATGGTGAATCCCAGAAATGATTTCTGTAGGTATGTACATCCCACACGGTGAATCCCAGAAATCATTTCCGTAGGTATGTACATCCCACACGGTGAATCCCAGAAATCATTTCCGTAGGTGTGTACATCCCACACGGTGAAGCCCAGAAAATCATTTCCGTAGGTATGTACATCCCACACAGTTCTTTGTGTGCAAACGTTTGTGCAAGGTGGCCTAATGCAAAAAGTTCGCTACCGGAAGCCGTGTGTGATTGTTAGTTGATTGAACACGCCTACTTTCTAGAAACAGTGCGGTTTGTTTGAGTTCATCGCCCATGGTGCTATCTGAGTAGCCGTTTGCAATAGAAAACCCCAGTAAGCAGGGTAATTAGCCTATTATTGATAATCCATTACACAACAGCACCAAGTTTCACATGCAGCATCAAAAACCTTTGGAAAGTAGCATCATACACGGTAAATAGACAAATGAATCTCATCTGGGAAACTGCAGAAGCGGAAGGCAAATATTGAGCCTTTAGTTATGTTGAATGTCCTTGCAACTTTAGGCCAATGGCTATGGATAATTGCCCGCCCAACCTTCGTCCTCTTCAACAAGACTTCAATATTGTACCATGGGTGTTGAATGAATACCTTCCTCGCCTCTTGACCATGCAGGTGGTTTGAGAGGTAATCATCGGTGAACTGCTTTGAAAAGTACTGAAAACAAAGCTATGCATAAATCGCTGTTGTAAATTTTGAAATGGCGCAAGGGGTAAAAACAAGGTAAAAGAGTTGGTACCATCCTATAGTTGATTGATGTCTTCTTCATTGTGCAAACAAAGATCTTGCTGTTATTCGTCGCAAGTTTCTTCATCCTAACAATCTTTCTGAGTTTCTTGACTTGACTGATATTCATGGACATCTCATTTCCCCATATGCAAAATGGGTCGAACAGTGGGTCTAAGCCTCTGACGGCAGGACCTACATGTGCAAGACCAAATTGTAAGAAACCTAAATATTAGAATGATTCATGCAACTGCACAATAATGTGCTATTAGCCAAAGGACCCTGCTTGAACAAACCTCGATGGTAAACCGCAGTGTCTCCCATTGTTTCCCTGCAACACACATAAGGAAGATCTTGATCAGGTTAACTGAGAGTTGCCATACTATCATTAGAATATGTATTGGGTACAACCAAATTCGATTGGTGTCACATGCATAACAATACAAAATTGTACCCACAGCAAATGAAAATCAAATTGCAGAACTGAACCAAACAGTTAACTGGACAGTAGACCAAATGAACCAAAATAGTTAACTGAGCACGACATTGCAGAATAGAAACATGTACTAGAAGATAAGACAGTTAACAAAACAAAGAATGCTTGAGAACAGTACTACGAAATGAAGCAATTGTTGGACCAAAGTGTTAACTGAACATTACATTTCAGAGGACCAAACTGTTAACTGAACATCAGATTGCATATTAACATTACAGAGGACAAATCACTAGAAGGCACTGGCGGTGGCCTCGAGAAAACATCACAAACTGTATTTTAAAGTAGACAACCGCGCGGCGGTGTTGATGGTGGCCTCGAAGACGAGGTGCTCCTCTAAGATCTGGCGGTCGACACGCATGTCAGCCATAGCGACCTCGCTCGCGTGTGTGGCCACATGCTACTCAGCTCCACGTTATACTGCGTGTAAAATGGCTGTGGGCGGCACTTAATTGGACAAGGGGCAGTGATTTCGGTGGAAGGTGTCGCTCCATTAGTCGGGGCATGTGGGATGGGAAAGGAGGAGGATGGTGTGGGTGGGGTGTGGATTACCTGACCATATCGACGAGGCCACGCAGCAAGAAGAAGGGTCAGCAGCGAGGAGGCCGCGCAGCAAGAAGAAGGATCGTCGGCGAGGAGGCGCCGCTGCAAGAAGATGGATCGCCGACGAGGAGGCGGCGCTGCAAGAAGAAGGGTAGCCGGCGAGGAGGCAGCCCTGCAAGAAGAAGGGTCGCCAGCGTGGAGGCTGAGCTGCTAGTAAGCAGCAGTGAAGGTTTGAACTTGGAAAGCAAGGAGGAACAGTGGAATGTGGCTTTTGGAAGGAGGAAGGGGGCGGGGAGATAGATATTTCCGCGGTGGCAAAAAAAATTCGCTTGGTGCCGCGAGAAATTGGCGCGCAAGTGTGGTTCAAGCGGGGGCGGTGGACTGGAGACGACGAAGCTTCCTGCGTAAGCCAGACAAGACGGTGTGCCAAGATATTTTATATCTCATCCCACACAATTCTTTCTAGTAAACTATTTGTGGTATACCTGATTTTTTTTCATTATGTTTTGAAAGACAAAATGGTGTTACGGAGGGAAAGGATGGTGTTTGAATTGCTAGAACATTTACGTACAGTGAACATGCAACTAGTACATGAGTGTCGTGTTCAAATTTGGAATTATTCCGGGTTCGTTTGGCATTTTTATAAATTAATTGACTTTCTGGGCATTTAATGTGCATAATTAAAATTTGAACTACAAGCACATGCTCCAATGCACCAAAGTTTGCTAAACAATCACATGTGTGTCTTTGGGTGAATTTATAGGTCCCATGCAAGAAATGGGAATAAAATTCAAACATCTGGGTGTCGTGGCTCGGCCGGAATGATTGAGAAACTTGGTTTTTTAATTCCTATAAATCCAAAACACGGCTGAAAATCATGAAACTTGGCATGGTGTCATGACATGGCACCAACATGCTGCAGTAAACTTTTTGGCCGAATTGGGACAAGCTTTGGTGTAAGCTTCTTGCAAACGGGAGCTTCCCTCAAGAAGGCTCCTAGTTCCGAGAGGGAATGTGTCACCTCCGTGTGTGAAACGACATACGTACACTGCCTTCTCCCGCCTTAATTTTTTTACACAGGCAGATTAGACCAAATAGAAGTATCGTGCTAAATTTTGGAATTATTCCATGTTCGTTTGGCCTTTTTATACATTAATTGAGTTTCTACGCATTTAATGTGTATAATTCAAATTTGAACTACAAGCACGTGCTCCAGTGCACCAAAGTTGTTTGAAAAATCACATGTGTGCCCTTGGGTGAGTTTCTAGGTCCCATGCAAGAGATGGGAGTGAAATTCAAACATCTGGGCGTCGTGGCTCGGCCGGAAAGATTGAGAAACTTGGTTTTTTAATTCCTGTAATTCCAAAACACGCCTGAAAATCCTGAAACTTGGCATGGTCTCATGACATGGCACTAACATGTTGCGGTAATTTTTTGGTCGAATTGGGACAAGCTTTGGTGTGGGCTTCTTGCAAACCGGAGCTTCCCGCAAGAAGGCTCGTGGTTCCGGGAGGGAACGTGTCACCTCCGTGTGCGAAACGACATACGTACACTGCCTTCTCCCGCATTAATTTTTTTACACGGCCAGATTAGACCAAACAAAAGTACCGTGCTAAAATTTGAAATTATTCCGGGTTCGTTTGGCCTTTTTTATACATTATTGAGTTTCTGGGTATTTAATGTGCATAATTCAAATTTGAACTACAAGCACAGGCTCCAGTGCACCAAAGTTGTTTGAAAAATCACATGTGTGTCCTTGGGTAAATTTCTAGGTCCCATGCAAGAGATGGGAGTTAAATTCAAACATCTGGGCGTCGTGGCTCGGCCGGAAAGATTGAGAAACTTGATTTTTTAATTCCTGTAATTCCAAAACATGCCTGAAAATCATGAAACTTGGCATAGTCTCATGACATGGCACCAACATGCTGCGGTAATTTTTTGGCCGAATTGGGACAAGCTTTGGTGTAAGCTTCTTGCAAACTGGAGCTTCCCGGAAGAAGGCTCGTGGTTCCTAGAGGGTACGTGTCACCTCCGTGTGCAAAACAACATACGTACACTGCCTTCTCCCGCCTTAATTTTTTTACACAGCCAGATTAGACCAAATAGAAGTACCGTCCTAAATTTTGGAATTATTCCGGGCTCGTTTCGCCTTTTATATATTAATTGAGTTTCTGGGCATTTAATGTGCATAATTCAAATTTGTACTACAGGCACAGGCTCCAGTGCACCAAAGTTGTTTGAAAAATCACATGTGTGTCCTTGGGTGAATTTCTAGGTCTCATGCAAGAGATTGGAGTGAAATTCAAACATCTGGGCGTCGTGGCTCGGCCGGAAAGATTGAGAAACTTGGTTTTTTAATTCCTGTAATTCCAAAACACGCCTGAAAATCATGAAACTTGGCATGGTGTCATGACATGGCAGCAACATGTTGCGGTATTTTTTGGCCAAATTGGGACAAGCTTTGGTGTAAGATTCTTGCAAACCGGAGCTTCCCTCAAGAAGGGTCGTGGTTCCGAGAGGGAACGTGTCACCTCCGTGTGCGAAACGACATACGTACACTGCCTTCTCCCTCCTTAATTTTTTTACACAGCCAGATTAGACCAAGTACCGTGCTAAATTTTGGAATTATTCCGGGCTCGTTTCGCCTTTTTATATATTAATTGAGTTTCTGGGAATTTAATGTGCATAATTCAAATTTGAACTACAAGCACAGGCTCCAGTGCACCAAAGTTGTTTGAAAAATCACATGTGTGCCCTTGGGTGAATTTCTAGGTCCCATGCAAGAGATTGGAGTGAAATTCAAACATCTGGGCGTCGTGGCTCGGCCGGAAAGATTGAGAAACTTGGTTTTTTAATTCCTGTAATTCCAAAACACACTGGAAAATCATGAAACTTGGCGTGGTGCCATGACATGTCACAAACATGCTACGGTAATTTTTTTTTGGCCGAATTGGGACAAGCTTTGGTGTAAGCTTCTTGCAATCCGGAGCTTTCCTCAAGAAGGCTCGTGGTTCCGAGAGGGAACGTGTCACGTCCATGTGCGAACCGACATACGTACACTGCCTTCTCATGCCTTAATATTTTTACACAGCAGATTAGACCAAATAGAAGTACCGTGCTAAATTTGGAATTATTCCGGGCTCGTTTCGCCTTTTTTATACATTAATTGAGTTTCTGTGCATTTAATGTGCATAATTCAAATTTGTACTACAAGCACAGGCTCTAGTGCACCAAAGTTGT
Source organism: Triticum aestivum (assembly GCF_018294505.1). NCBI lineage: Eukaryota > Viridiplantae > Streptophyta > Magnoliopsida > Poales > Poaceae > Triticum > Triticum aestivum. The sequence goes on along the minus strand of NC_057799.1, from coordinate 432,304,365 downwards.
TTAAAAAAGCACATGTGTGTCCTTGGTTGAGTTTCTAGGTCTCACGGAAGAGATTGGAGTGAAATTCAAACATCTGGGCGTCGTGGCTCGGCCGGAAAGTTGGAGAAACTTGATTTTTTAATTCCTGTAATTCCAAAACACACCTGAAAATCATGAAACTTGGCATGGTGTCATGACATGGCACCAACATGCTGCGGTAATTTTTGTGGCCGAATTGGGACAAGATTTGGTGTAAGCTTCTTGCAAACCGGAGCTTCCCTCAAGAAGGCTGGTGGTTCCGAGAGGGAACGTGTCACCTCCGTGTGCGAAACGACATACGTACACTGCCTTCTCCCGCCTTAATTTGTTTACACAACCAGATTAGAACAGATAGAAGTACCATGCTAAATTTTGGAATTATTCCGGGCTCGTTTCGCCTTTTTTATACATTAATTGAGTTTCTAGGCATTTAATGTGCATAATTCAAAGTTGAACTGCAAGCACATGCTCCAGTGCACCAAAGTTGTTTGAAAAATGACATGTGTGTCTTTGGGTAAATTTCTAGGTCCCATGCGAGAGATGGGAGTTAAATTCAAACATCTGGCGTCGTGTCTCGGCCGGAAAGATTGAGAAACTTGGTTTTTTAATTCCTGTAATTGCAAACACGCCTGAAAATCATGAAACTTGGCATGGTGTCATGACATGGCACCAACATGCTGCGGTAATTTTTTCGGCCGAATTGGGACAAGCTTTGGTGTAAGCTTCTTGCAAACCGGAGTTTCCCTCAAGAAGGCTCGTGGTTCCGAGAGGGAACGTGTCACCTCCGTGTGCGAAACGACATACGTACACTGCTTTCTCCCGCCTTGATTTTTTTACACAGCCAGATTAGACCAAATAGAAGTACCGTGCTAAATTTTGGAATTATTCCGGGTTCGTTTGGCCTTTTTATACATTAATTGAGTTTCTGGGCATTTAATGTGCATAATTCAAATTTGAACTACAAGCACATGATCTAGTGCACCAAAGTTGTTTCAAAAATCACATGTGTGTCCTTGGGTGAATTTCTAGGTCCCATGCAAGAGATGGGAGTGAAATTCAAACATCTGGGCGTCGTGGCTCGGTCGGAAAGATTGAGAAACTTGGTTTTTTAATTCCTGTAATTCCAAAACACGCCTGAATATCATGAAACTTGGCATGGTCTCATGACATGGCACCAATATGTTGTGGTAATTTTTCTGTCCAATTTGCGAAGGCGCACACATTAACAATCAACAAAGTCATTTTGGAACAAGTGTTGTCACGTTACAAATTGGAAACACAAGTATTATTGAAACCATGGGCGTTCGACTTACCAATTACGTGCGGCCACACGTCCCCTTTTTTTATTGGCTAGGAGGTGCCGTGCGGGGTAGCTATTTGAGTACGGGAGGCGTGCGATCAGACCCCTGCGCGTGCTCATCGGGAGGAGAGCCCTTTGACCGCTACCCGCCATGCACCTCCCTCCCAACGTCTCCATTAATGGTGCCCGAGCACCTGTTCTACGGTGTGGCTATATGTCTCACTGGACTGAGATTTAAGAGAGTCAAATGAAAATCCGAAAAGAAAGTTTTGCATGGATCTTGATGTAAGACCGACGGACCTATATAGCATCGACTGCGACTTATAGCAAGCATGATGAATATAAGGACGATGACAGTGGATAATAATTGTCTTACATATTTAAAAACATAATTAGAAAAAGCCACATGCGGCAATGCCCGAAATACACAAGGGAAAAAGAAGAAGGAAGACAATGATCCGGCTCGCTGATCTCTACTTTCTTGATGCGTTGCTGCAGGCCGCTGGAACTAGTCTCCGCGGCGAGCGGCGACGAGCTCTTTCTTGTCCTCAAGATGCTGGTTGAGAGCATCCATGGATTCCTCCACCAGCCTTCTGCGCTCGATGCGCAGCATGGCATTCTCGTCCATAGGTTTCTCGACGATGACGCCGGTCCTCTTCAACAAGGGAGTGGTCTGCTCCTGCTGCTCCGCACTTCCGACAATCTTCGCCCTCAGCAGGTCGCGCTCGGCCCGGAGCTTCGCATTGCTCTCATTTAGTTGTCGGATGACGTCGGTAGACTGTTCAAACGAGGCTTTCAGGTCATCCTGCAACCTCTCCCACCTGGAGATCTGATCCATCTGCCTAAGGACGAGGGCACGCATGTGCCTGTAAGAGTCCTCGCCTGCCCGCGAGGCATTTTCCCAGGACGCCGCGGCGCGGGAGGACATCTCTGCTGCATTCGCGGCGCGGCGGGACATCTCTTCTGCTTCCGCAGCATGGCCGGACCAGTCTGCTGCTGCGACGGCACGGCGGGTCCTCCGTGCTGCTTCAGCGGCGCGGCGGGACCTCTCTGCTGCTACGGCCATGCGGCGGGACATGTTGGCTACTTTCGCGGCGAGGCGGGACATCTCTCGTGCTCCCGCTTCCAGGTTCGCCTCTCCCTGGTGGGAATCTCTCGACCCAGAACTCATGCTGGCCATGGCGGACGCAAGGGAACGATGATGAATGACTTTTTTGTTTTTGACTTTTTGTGGATGAGGAGTTGAGGAGGAATATGCAGTCATCTTGGAGTAGTAGTATTTATAACCGCGTAGCAATACGCTCCTAAGTGGGAAGCCGTTTAGATTTTGATCGGTGTGAACAGGTTTGCAATTTGGAATGTGACGGGACGCGGCCTCCCTGTTCTTCTAAAAAAAATGTGACGGGACGCATGCTCAAAATTTACTGACGCTTATAAGTGCGGCACTATTGCTGGAAAGCGTAACGTGGGCACGTACGCCTTCTCGGCCGCGTACGTGGCGTTTGCACCATATGGTGCACCGCAATAGGCAATGTCAGCACACATCTTGTTCCAACAATCGTGCGCACTCGTTATTACCATCGCGCATGCTTCTTTTAATTAGAATGGTAGTGCCCGTCTAGCGCACACACGTTGATCTATCTAACTGTTTTAGTTTGTTGTGGCTAATCGCAAACAGTTCATCCATGTGAAGTGTATGCCATCAATCGCAGACACTTTGATTTGGCTTACGTTTCTGTTCTGTTGCCTAATCGCAAACAGTTAATCCTTCTAAAGCGTAGCCCTCAATCACACACACCTTGATCTGGCTGACTGTTTCTTTTGTGTTGCCTAATCACAAACAGTTCATCTAAGTGAACCGTATGTTGTATATCGCACGCACCTTTATCTGGCTGCTCGTTTCTTTTGTGTTGCCTAATCACAAACAGTTCATCCGAGTGAACCGTATGCTCTATATCGCACACGCCTTCATCAGGCTGCCCATTTCTTTTGTTCCGACTCATCGCAAACAGTTCATTGGATTGAACCGTATGCCCTGGATCGCACACGCAACTAAAATCTGAACCGTGTTTGATGCATCCTCCATTGCAAACGTTTTGCACCTTTTTGACGGTTTTCTTACTTCCCCGTTTATGATTAATGCATCGCACACAGTTTCGTGAAAGGGTCTCTGATCTTAGTGTCGCGTTAGCAGCATCCTGCAGTAGTGTGAATCTCTCCCATCGAGTCAAAGTGGCTAGTACAACGACACATCATGAACCGATCTTACTCTGTGTGGGGAGCTAATGTACGATTTTTGACGCACGCGCCACATCAATGTTGTGAAATGGTATTCAAACATGCATACATGCATCACCTCCATACATATGCATGTAGTGGTTGCCTTCGAATGGTACACTCCCTCGCGTGGTTATCGGCGACAAGCCTATATATTCATGGGCCCGTGTGGACATCCATGATCACCTTGACCAACACCAAGATAGGTTACCATGGCAGAATCTTCATTTGGTTCGTGTTATCGTAGTATAGGTCATGGTGATATTCAGACCTTAAGTTTGGGCGCATACAGTATGCACGCATGCATGCATGAATCCCCGTCGTTGGCTTGAAGTGTGGTGCAACATACATATGCATCGTCAACCTTACCCTCACTCAGTGTGGGGATTTCTGGTTCAAAATCATGGTGCCACATCAAAGTTGTTCCATTGTTACTCAAAAACACACCTCTCCATACATATGTTTGGGCCACATGCATGCAATGGTTGTGTTCGGGGACTAGCTACTTGCATGATTATTGGCGAGCTAGCCCATCTCCGGGGTCGCATGGACGGCCATCACTTTGACCAACAACAAGAGAGAGGTTGTATGACCAAGATGGATTATTCTTGGTCCGTTTTACGATCCATCTTGGTGAGATATGCCTCTCTGGCCCGCTGACTGAAAGTGTGTGTGGGGGGGGAGGGGGGTTGCTACTTCGCACTTTGCTAGGTGAACCTCGGCTAGGGGGCATGCATTCAGAGCTTAGGATTCCCTTCGTGGCGACACGTGGGGGGCTACTAGCTACTTCGCACTTTGCTAGGTGAACCTCGGTTGGGGGGCTACTAGCTACTTTGCACTTTGCTAGGTGAACCTCAGTTGAGGGGGCATGCATTCATAGCTTAGGATTCCCTTCGTGCCGACACGAGGGAGGGGGGCTGCTAGCTACTATGCACTTTGCTAGGTGAACCTCGGTTTGGGGGGCATGCATTCATAGCTTAGGATTCACTTTGTGCCGACACGAGGGAGGGGCGGCAGCTAGCTACTTCGCACTTTGCTAGGTGAACCTCGGTTGGGGGGCATGCATTCATAGCATAGGATTCCCTTCGTGCCGACACGAGGGAGGGGGGCTGCTACATATTTCGCACTTTGCTAGGGTGAACCTCGGTTGGGGGGGCATGCATTCATAGCTTAGGATTCCCTTCGTTCCGACACGAGGGAGGGGGCTGCTAGCTACTTTGCACTTTGCTAGGTGAACCTCGGTTGGGGGCATGCATTCATAGCTTAGGATTCCCTTCTGCCGACACGAGGGAGGAGGGGGGCTGCTAGCTACTTCGCACTTTGTTAGGTGAACCTCGGTTGGGGGCATGCATTCATAGCTTAGGATTCCCTTCGTGCCGACACGAGGGAGGAGGGGGGATGCTATCTACTTTGCACTTTGCTAGGTGAACCTCGGTTGGGGGCATGCATTCATAGCTTAGAATTCCCTTCATGCCGACATGAGGGAGGAGGGGGCTGCTAGCTACTTCGCACTTTGCTAGGTGAACCTCGGTTGGGGGGAGGGGGCATGCATTCATAGCTTAGGATTCCCTTCGTGACGACACTAGGGGGGATGGGGCAAGCAATACTATGCGCTTTGCGAGAGAGGTGCCTCATCGAAGTTGCATTTGGTATTTGTAAATCAAACCACCCTTTTCATACATAAATTTGGTCCACATGCAAGTGTGTTCATGTTCTAACCCTCTCCCGCGTCATTTTTCGCCAAATTTATGAACATTAGACAAGTCAGATGATGCAACAGACACGATTCACTCAAACTAACCGTGTGCCACGCCGGTGCCCCTGTCACGCACACATCCGCATAGTACATTGGGCTCCATGAGGCCCCCCTCTCAAAAATATCTGCCCGCCTCGAGGGTTTTTCTGTTTCATAACACACGGTTGTTATCTCCGGACCGTCTGCGATGTTGTTCCCAATCCCGCCTGCATCCCTAGAAAATATTTACCCGCCTCGAGGGTTTTTCTGTTTCATAACACACGGTTGTTATCTCTGGACCGTGTGTGATGTTTCTTGTTCCTAATCCCGCCTGCATCCCTAGAAAATATATGCCTGCCTCGAGGGTTTTTCTGTTTCATAACACACGGTTGTTATCTCCAGCCCGTGTGTGATGCACTATGCTACCTCTTGAGCATGCGTTGGTTTCCCTTGAAGAGGAAAGGGTGATCCCGCAAAGTAGTGTAAGTATTTCCCTCGGTTTTTGAGAACCAAGGTATCAATCCAGTAGGAGATAACACGCAAGTCACCTAGTACCTGCACAAACAATCAAGAACCTTGCAAACAACGCGATAAAGGGGTTGTCAATCCCTTCATGGTCACTCGCAAAAGTGAGATCTAATAAAGATAGTAAGATAAATATTTTTGGTATTTTTGTTGTAAAGATTGGAAAGTTAAGATTGAAAAATAGTAAAACGAGATGCGATGTAAATAAAAGAGATGCAATATAATAAGAAAGAGACCCGGGGGCCATAGGTTTCACTAGTGGCTTCTCTCAAGATAGCATATATTACGGTGGGTGAACAAATTACTGCCGAGCAATTGATAGAAGAGCGCATAGTTATGAGAATATCTAGGCAATGATCATGAATATAGGCATCACGTCCATGTCAAGTAGACCGAAAAAATTATGCATCTACTACTATTACTCCACACATCTCCAGCATGCATCTAGAGTATTAAGTTCATAAGAACAGAGTAATGCATTAAGCAAGATGACATGATGTAGAGGGATAAACTCAAGCAATATGATATAAACCCCGTCTTTTTATCCTCGATGGCAACAATACAATACAATACGTGTTGTTTCCCTTTCTGTCACTGGGACCGAGCACCACAAGATTGAATCCAAAGCTAAGCACTTCTCCCATTGCAAGAAAGATCAATCTAGTAGGCCAAACTAAACCGATAATTCGAAGAGACTTGCAAAGATATCAAATCATGCATATAAGAATTCAGAGAAGAATCAAATAATATTCATAGATAATCAAGTTCATAAACCCACAATTCATCGGATCTCGGCAAACACACCGCAAAAAGAGTTACATCGAATAGATCTACAAGAAGATCAAGGAGAACTTTGTATTGAGATCCAAAGAGAGAGAAGAAGCCATCTAGCTAATAACTATGGACCTGAAGGTCTGTGGTAAACTACTCACACATCATCGAAGAGGCTATGGTGTTGATGTAGAGGCCCTCCATGATCGAATCCCCCTCCGACAGGTCGCCGGAAAAGGCCCCAAGATGGGATCTCATGGGTACAGAAGGTTGCGGTGGTGGAAAAGGGGTTTCGTGGCTCCCCTGTATGTTTTCAGGGTATAAGAGTATATATAGGCGAAAGAAGTAGGTCGATGGAGCTACGAGGGGCCCACGAGGGTGGGGGGCGCCTACCCCCTGGGCGCGCCCCCTGCCTCGTGGCCGCCTCGTTGCTTCCTTGACTTCCACTCCAAGTCTCCTGGATTGCGTTTGTTCCAAAAAAGATCCTCGTGAAGGTTTTGTTCCGTTTGGATTCCGTTTGATATTCCTTTTCTGCGAAACACTGAAATAGGCAAAAAAACAGCAATTTGCACTGGGCCTTCGATTAATAGGTTAGTCCCAAAAATAATATAAAAAGGTATAATAAAGCCCATTAAACATCCAAAACAGATAATATAATAGCATGGAACAATCAAAAATTATAGATACGTTCGAGACGTATCAAGCACCCCAAGCTTAATTCCTGCTCGTCCTCGATTAGGTAAATGAAAAAACATAATTTTTAATGTGGAATGCTATGTAACATAATTTTTCAATGTAATTCTCTTTATTGTGGCATGAATGTGTAGATCCAAAAGATTCTAGACAAAGTTTTAATATTGACATAAAAATAGTAATACTTCAAGCATGCTAACCAAGCAATTATGTCTTATCAAAATAACATAGCCAAAGAAAGCTTATCCCTACAAAATCATATAGTTTGGCTATGGGCCTATGCTTCATTTTCGTAACACAAAATGCTCCCATCATGCACAACCCCGATGACAACCCGAGCAATTGGTTCATACTTTTTAACGCGCTTCAGCCTTTTCAACCCTTACGCGATACATGAGCGCAAGCTATGGATATAACACTATAGGTGGAATAGCATATGATGATAGGGGTTATGTGAGAAGACAAAAAAGGGAGAAAGTCTCACATTGATGCGCTAATCAACGGGCTATGGAGATGCCCATCAATTGATGTCAATGCGAGGAGTAGGGATTGCCATGCAACGGATGCACTAGAGCTATAAATAGATGAAAGCTCATCAAAAGAAACTAAGTGGGTGTGCATCCAACTTGCTTGCTCACAAAGACCTAGGGCATTTTGAGGAAGCCCATCATTGGAATATACAAGCCAAGTTCTATAATGAAAAATTCCCACTAGCATATGAAAGTGACAAAATAAGAAACTCTCTATCATGAAGATCATGGTGCTATTTTGAAGCACAAGTGTGGAAAAAGGATAGTAACATTGTCCCTTCTCTCTTTTTCTCTCATTTTTTTTATTTGGGCTTCTTTGGCCTCTTTTTTTATTTGGGCTTCTTTGGCCGCTTTTTTTTATTTTTTTTTCGTCCGGAGTCTCATCCCGACTTGTGGGGGAATCATAGTCTCCATCATCCTTTCCTCACATGCGACAATGCTCTAATAATGATGATCATCACACTTTTGTTTACTCATAACTCAATATTACAACTCGATACTAGAACAAAAATATGACTCTATGTGAATGCCTCCGGCGGTGTGTCGAGATATGCAATGAATCAACAGCGACATGTATGAAAGAATTATGAGGGTGGCTTTGCCACAAATACGATGTCAACTACATGATCATGCAAAGCAATATGACAACGATGGAGCGTATCATAATAAACGGAACAGTGGAAAGTTGCATGGCAATATATCTCGGAATGGCTATGGAAATGCCATAATAGGTAGGTATGGTGGCTATTTTGAGGAAGATATAAGGAGGCTTATGTGTGATAGAGTGTATCGTATCACGGGGTTTGGATGCACCGGCGAAGTTTGCACCAACTCTCAAGGTGAGAAAGGGCAATGCACGGTACCGTAGAGGCTAGCAAATTGCGAAAAGGTAAGAGCGCGTATAATCTATGGACTCACATTAGTCGTAAAGAACTCATATACTTATTGCAAAAGTTTATTAGCCCTCGAAGCAAAGTACTACTATGCATGCCCCTGGGGGATAGATTGGTAGGAAAATATCATCGCTCGTCCCCGACCGCCATTCATAAGGAAAGCAATCAAAGAACACCCCATGCTTCAAATTTGTCACACAACGTTTACCATACGTGCATGCTACGGGACTTGCAATCCTCAACAAAAGTATTTCTCAATTCCACAATTACCCAACTAGCATGACTCTAACATTACCACCTTTATATCTCAAAACAACTATCAAGTATCAAATTTATCATAGTATTCAATGCACTCTTTATGAAAGTTTTTATTATACCCATCTTGGATGCCTATCATATTAGGACTAATTTGATAGCCAAAGTAAATTACCATGCTGTTCTAAAAGACTCTCAAAATAATATAAGTGAAGCATGAGAGATAAATAATTTCTATAAAATAAAACCACCACCGCGCTCTAAAAATTATAAGTGAAGCACTAGAGCAAAATTTATCTAGCTCAAAAGATATAAGTGAAGCACATAGAGTATTCTAATAAATTCCGATTCATGTGTGTCTCTCCCAAAAGGTGTGTACAGCAAGGATGATTGTGGTAAACTAAAAAGCAAAGACTCAAATCATACAAGACGCTCCAAGCAAAACACATATCATGTGGTGAAGAAAAATATAGCCTCAAGTAAAGTTACCGATAGACGAAGACGAAAGAGGGGATGCCCCGAAAGGCATCCCCAAGCTTAGGCTTTTGGTTGTCCTTGAATTTTACCTTGGGGTGCCTTGGGAATCCCCAATCTTAGGCTCTTGCCACTCCTTATTCCATAATCCATCAAATCTTTACCCAAAAACTTGAAAACTTCACAACACAAAACTCAACAGAAAATCTCATGAGCTCTGTTAGTATAAGAAAATAAACCACCACCTTAAGGTGTTGTAATAAACTCATTCTTTATTTATATTGGTGTTAAACCTACTGTATTCCAACTTCTCTATGGTTCATACCCCCCGATACTAGCCATAGATTCATCAAAATAAGCAAACAACACACGAAAAACAGAATCTGGCAAAAACAGATCAGTCTGTAGCAATCTGATTTGTTCGAATACTTCTGGAACTCCAAAAATTCTGAAAAAGTAGGACAACCTGGATAATTTGTATATTTATCTAATTCAAAAAGAACTTGTATTTTATCAAGTTCTGGTGAATTGTAACAATTATTTTCGTTGGCGTAAAGTTTCTGTCTTTTTCAGCAAGATCAAACAACTATCACCCAAGAAGATCCTATTGGTTCTACTTGGCACAAACACTAATTAAAACATAAAACCACATCTAAAAAGAGGCCAGATGAATTATTATTACTAAACAGAAACAAAAATAAAATTGGGTTGCCTCCCAACAAGCACTATCGTTTAACGCCCCTAGCTAGGCATAAAAACAAGAATAGATCTAGGTATTGTCATCTTTGGTATGCAATCCATAAGTAGCTCTCATAATAGATTCATAAGGCAATTTAGTTTTCTTCCAAGGAAAGTGTTCCATGCCTTTCCTTAATGGAAATTGGAATCTAATATTTCCTTCTTTCATATCAATAATTGCACCAATCGTTCTAAGGAAAGGTCTACCGAGAATAATAGGACATGTACGATTGCAATCTATATCAAGAACAATGAAATCTATGGGCACATAATTCCTATTTGCAACAATAAGAACATCATTAATCCTTCCCATAGGTTTCTTAATGGTGGAAACCGCAAGATGCAAATTTAAAGAACAATCATCAAATTCACGGAAACCTAGCACGTCACACAAAGTTTTTGGAATCGTGGAAACACTAGCACCCAAATCACATAAAGCATAACATTCATGATTTTTAATCTTAATTTTAATAGTAGGTTCCCACTCATCATAAAGTTTTCTAGGGATAGAAACTTCTAATTCAAGCTTTTCTTCATAGGATTGCATTAAAGCATCAATGATATATTTGGTAAAAGCTTTATTTTGATCATAACCATGAGGAGAATTTAACACGGATTGCAACAAGGAAATACAATCTATCAAAGAACAATTATCATAATTAAATTCCTTGAAATCTAAAATAGTGGGTTCATTGCTATGTAAAGTTTTGACCTCTTCAATCCCACTTTTACCAATTTTTGCATCAAGATCTAAAAACTCCGAATTGTTGGGACGCCTTTTAGATAAAGTTGACTCATCTCCAGTCCCATCATTATCAAGATTCATATTGGAAAACAAAGATTTAATAGGGGACACATCAATCACTTTTAGATCTTCATCATTATTGTCATGAAAACTAGAAGAACACGCTTTCACAAAGCAATCTTTTTTAGCATGCATCCTAGCGGTTCTTTCTTTGCACTCATCAATGGAAATTCTCATGGCTTTGAGAGACAACATCAAGAGAAATTCTAACCACGTTCCTAGCCAACTCATCAATCTTAGGCAATTTTTCTTCAAGCAAAGCATTGAAATTCTTTTGCGAGATCATAAATTCTTTAACATTAGTCTCAAAATCAGAGGGCACCTTATTAAAATTTCCATAAGAGTTGTTGTAGGAATTACTATAATTATTAGAGGAATTACTAGGGAACGGCCTAGAATTAAAGTTTCCTCTATACGCGTTGTTACCAAAATTGTTCCTACCAACAAAATTCACATCCATAGATTCATTATTATTCTCAATCAAAGTAGACAAAGGCATATCATTAGGATCAGAAGAAGCACTCTTATTAGCAAGCAATTTCATAAGTTCATCCATCTTTCCACTCAAAACATTAATCTCTTCTATCGCATGAACTTTTTTACTAGTAGATCTTGCGGTGTGCCATTGAGAATAATTAACCATAATATTATCTAGGAGTTTAGTAGCTTCTCCTAAAGTGATTTCCAAAAAAGTGCCTCCCGCGGCCGAATCTAAAGATTTCTAGAAGCAAAATTCAATCCGGCATAAATTTTTTGTATAATCATCCATAAATTCAAACCATGTGTAGGGCAATTACGTATCATTAATTTCATCCTCTCCCAAGCTTGTGCAACATGCTCATGATCAAGTTGCTTAAAATTCATAATATCGTTTCTAAGAGAGATGATCTTAGCGGGAGGAAAATACTTAGAGATAAAAGCATTTTTGCACTTATTCCACGAATCAATACTATTTTTAGGCAAAGAAGAGAACCAAGTTTTAGCACTATCTCTAAGCGAAAACGGAAATAGCTTCAATTTAACAATATCATTATCCACATCTTTCTTCTTTTGCATATCGCACAAATCAACAAAGTTGTTTAGATGGGTAGCGGCATCTTCACTAGGAAGGCCAGAAAATTGATCTTTCCTGACAAGATTCAGTAAAGTAGCATTAATTTCACAAGATTCGGCATCGGTAATTGGAGCAATCGGAGTGCTAATAAAATCATTGTTGTTGGTATTGGAAAAGTCACACAATTTAGTATTTTCTTGAGCCATCGTGACGAACAATCAAACCAACACAAGCAAACAAGAAGCGAGCGGAAGGAAGCGAACGGAAAAGGGGGGATAAAACGGCAAGGGTGAAGTGGGGGAGAGGAAAACGAGAGGCAAATGGCAAATAATGTAATGCGAGGGATAAGAGTTTGTGATGGGTACTTGGTATGTTTTGACTTATGCGTAGATCTCCACAGCAACGGCGCTAGAAATCCTTCTTGCTACCTCTTGAGCATGTGTTGGTTTTCCCTTGAAGAGGAAAGGGTGATGCAGCAAAGTAGCGTAAGTATTTTCCTCAGTTTTTGAGAACCAAGGTATCAACCAAGTAGGAGACTACACGCCAATCTCCTAGTACCTGCACAAACAATCAAGAACCTTGCAACCAACGCGATAAAGGGGTTGTCAATCCCTTCACGCACTACAAAAAAAAGACACATCCGTGACATTTTGGGCCGAACGAAAAAAAATTCTGTCATATATATGACACTTCTATGACGATAATTGTGACAAAACCCGGTATCATCATAGATGTGGTGGGCTCCTACTTCTATGACAAAAAATCATGACAGAAAATGGGCTTTTCGTCCTGGGCGGGCCGGAGACGCAGCTGCATGACATTCTTTGGGCCGTCCATGATGGAAAAAACCGTGGTAGAAGCGAGGGCGAGGAAAATTTCGGGGAGTTCCCGGTTACGGTGGGAGGTCGGGGGCCGAGCGATGCGCGTTTCTCTCGTACACGTACGCGCGTGTGTGCGAGGCGTTGGGCTCTAATTGAACCCGAGCGATTGCACTGCAGGCTACACGTCACTGTTGCCTCTGGATGAACAGGACCCCGTGGTGTGGTAGAGGGCTGGATGAACAGTAGACGGTGGAGGGGTGCCCGTGGAGGGGTGGTTGAACAGGACCCCGTGGTGTGGAGGGCTGGATGAACAGTAGACGGTGGAGGGGTGCCCGTGGAGGGGTGGTTGAACAGAACCCCGTGGTGTGGAGGGCTGGATGAACAGTAGACGGTGGAGGGGTGGTTGAACAGTAGCTGGTGGAGTAGCGCGCGGTGGAGGCTGGATGAACAGGAGCCCGTGGAGGCTAGAGGAGGTCGACGGTAGCCCGTGGAGGCTGGAGGAGGTCGACGGTGGAGATGAACAGCATCCCGTGGAGTCCCGTTTTGCGGTACGCCACACCCCTCCCAATGAACAGGACCCCTGTTTCGACCGTAGGAGGTCCGTTTTGTGGTACGCCACACCCCTCTCGATCAATAGGACCCCCGTTTCGACCGTAGGAGGTCCGTTTCCTCCGTTTTGCGGTACGCCACACCCCTCCCAATCAACAGGACCCCCGTTTCGACCATAGGAGGTCTGTTTCCTCCGTTCTGTGGTACGCCAGGCCTCGTTTCCATCGCCTGTTCCGTCCAAGCTCTCCCGATGAACACGACCACGCATTCCGTTCCGACCCAGCCGGTTGGCTCCCACGCGTTCCGTTGCCTCCCGATGAACACGACGCATTCCGTTGCCTCCCCATGAACACGACGACGACGTTATTTCTCCATTCCGACCCAGCCATGTACACGAGCCCTGGCCGTACGTATGCGCGAGTAGGCGTTCGAGACCCCGCCCGTATGTACACATACGTGGCCGTATTTTCTTTCTTGCACCCTGGCCTCTGTACGTACGTGTACATGCTACGTGCGCGCCTCTACTACGACACCTACGCGCCTCTACTACGACACATGCGCGCCTCTACATCCACCAGTATATATGTACGTACACGTTCACAACCAGAATGACAACGCTACGTACGCTTCGACCAGGTGGGTCCCGACTGTCAGGCACTTCCTTGCGTGCAAAGATGTAGCTGGTGGGTCCCAGCAGTCAGGGGGGCGAATCATTTTGTTTTTTTTTTGCCCGGACGCACTTCCTTGCGTGCGAAGGTGTAGCTGGTGGGTCCCAGCAGTCAGGGGGGAAACGTTTTTTCGCGAAATATGGTGGCCCATCCGGTGGGTCCCCGCTGTCAGGTGGAGGAATAATTATTTTGCACGTAATAAGGAGGCACTTCCTTGCTGCGGCCGTGGACCCAGCTGTCAGCCTCTCCACGTACAGTCCATGTCCGATGGAAGCCGTTCCTTGACCACGTTGACCACGCTGAGCCAAGAGCACCAGGGCGGTGGACGACGGCGAGGCCTAGGAAGGGGACGACACGGAGCCAGGGAAGACGCGGTAGTGGATGCCCACGTGTAGAGGAGTACGAGGGTTCGCTGTGGTGTGAGGCTGCCGTCGCCGCAGAATAACAGGGGGTGTGGGTGAGTAGAGGGATGGCCTGGCCAGCGGTGGGAGTAGTAGGGGGCGGTGAGGCCTCCGCCGCATCTCAGCCGGCCACGGGAGGCAGGAGCACGAGGCACGACCGGCGCTGGTTTGGGCGGCTGGAGCAAGAAGACCAGAGGTTGAAGAAGCACTACGGCCGTTGGATGGACATCGTACGGTCACTGGAGCTAGAATCGTGCATATTGACTAAGTTGACAAAGCCCTCCGTCCCCGTCAACTTAGTGGGCCCACAAGTCAGCCTGCCACTATACTGGGTCCCAGCTAACAGGGGGAGTATTCATTTTTTTTTGTAATAAGGAGGCACTTCCTTGCGTGCGAAGATACAGCTGGTGGGTCCGAGCTGTCAGCGGCGGTAACGTTTTTTTTCGCGAAATACAGAGGCCCTTTCGGTGGGTCCCTGATGTCAGGTGGAGGAATCATTATTTTGCGCGTAATAAGGAGGCATTTCCTTGCGTGCGGCCATGGACCCAGCTATCGGCCTCTCCACGTACAGTCCACTTCAGATGCATGTCGGTCGTTGACCACGTTGACCAGGCCACGCCGTGAGCACCAGGGCGGTGGACAACGGCTAGGCCTAGGAAGGGAACAACACGGAGGCAGGGAAGACTCGGCAGTTGTTTCCCACGCGGACGGGAGTACGATTGTACGAGGGTTTACTGGTCCGTCTGCCATCGCCGGAGAATAACAGCAGGTGTGGGTGAGTAGAGGGATGGCTAGGCCAGCGATGGGAGTACGGTGGGGCGGTGAGGCCTGCGCGGAAGCAGAGCCGGCCGTGGGGAGGAGGGAGCAGGCAGTCCCGCCGGCGCTTGTTTGAGCGGCTGGAGCAGGAAGAGCAGAGATTGAAGAAGCACGACGGCCGTTGGATGGCCATCCAACAGTCACTGCTTGTGCGTCAACCTTTTTTTTAGGAAAGCCTCAAATCTGTGGAAAACAGCATACAACCCATCTGCCATTATTTCTAATAATTTACAGCCCATTTGCTAATTATTAAGGTTTTTTTGGAGCCCATATTATTTTTGTTTGCATTACAGCCCATATTGTGGCCACGGTTAAAAAATTATAGGAATTTTGCATATTTTGGTGCGGTCCGAACTGTTTTTAATCCTGAAATTTCGACTCACATTCAAACTGATTTTAAAAACAAATGTATATCAATATAAAATCCAACAAATTCTCCATGCATAAAAATTAATGTAATTTAAAATCTCAAAATGAAAAAAATATATTTGAAACTAACTGCCGGTTTGATGTGTTTTAAGAATGTACAGCCCATTTCTCATTACTGATGGGCCATTTTCTCGGCCAGCTGAATGAAAGCTCTCCTCGTCTTGAAAGATTTGCAGCCCAACAGGCTTGACAAAGCGACTTACTTGGCAAATCACAAAAAAACTGGGCTGTGGTCGTGGACCCAGCTGTCAGCCACTCCACGTACAGTACTCTTCCGATGGAAGTCGTTCCTTGACCACGTTGACCACGCCGCGCGGAGAGCACCACGGCGGTGGACGTCGGCGAGGCCTAGGAAGGGGGCGACGCGGAGCCGGGGAAGACGCGGCAGTGGAAGCCCGCGTGGAGAGGAGTACGAGGGTTCACTGGTTTGGCTGCGGTGTGAGGCTGCCGTCGCCGCAGGGCCTGGCCAGCAGTGGGAATAGTAGGGGGTGGTGAGGCCTCCGCGGCAGCACAGCCGGCCACGGGAGGCAGGAGCATGCGGCACGACCGGCGCTGCTTTGGGCGGCTGGAGCAAGAAGACCAGAGGTTGAAGAAGCACTACAGTCGTTGGATGGACATCGTACGGTCACTGGAGCTAGAATCGTTCATATTGACTAAGTTGACAAAGCCCTCTGTCCCCGTCAACTTAGTAGGCCCACAAGTCAGCCTCCCACCATGGTGGGTCCCAGCTAGCAGGGGGAGTATTCATTTTTCTGTGCGTAATAAGGAGGCACTTCCGGTGGGTCCGAGCTAACAACAGGGGGAACGTTTTTTTCGCGAAATACGGTGGTCCGTCTGGTGGGTCCCAGCAGTCAGGGGCAAACATTTTTTCACGAAATACGGTGGCCCGTCCGGTGGGTCCCAGCAGCCAGGGGGAAACGTTTTTTCCGCGAAATACTGGTGGCCCGTCCGGTGGGTCCCTGCTGTCAGGTGGAGGAATAATTATTTTGCGCGTGATAAGGAGGCACTTCCTTGCGGCTACCGTGGACCCAGCTGTCAGCCTCTCCACGTACAGTACTCTTCCGATGGAAGTCGGTCGTTGACCACATTGACCACGCTGCGCCGAGAGCACCACGGCGGTGAATGACGGCGAGGCCTAGGAAGGAAATGACGCAGAGCCGGGGAAGACGCGGCAGTGGATGCCCACGCGGAGAGGAGTACGAGGGTTCACTGGTTCGGCTGCGGTGTGAGGCTGCCGTCGCCGCAGAATAACAGGGGGAGTGGGTGAGTGGAGGGATGGCCTGGCTAGCGGTGGGAGTAGTATGGGGATGGTGAGGCCTCCGCAGCAGCACAGCCGGCCACGGGAGGCAGGAGCATGCAACACGACCGGCGCTGCTTTGGGCGGCTGGGGCAAGAAGACCAGAGGTTGAAGAAGCACTACGGCCGTTGGATGGACATCGTTGACCACGCCGCGCCGAGAGCACCAGGGCGGTGGACGTCGGCGAGGCCTACGAAGGGAACGACACGGAGCCGGGGAAGACACGGCAGTGGCTGCCCACGCGGTGGAGAGTACGAGGGTTGACTGGTTCGGCTGCCGTCGCCAGCAAATAACAGGAGGTGTGGGTGACTAGAGGGATAGACAGGCCAGGGATGCGAGTATGATGGGGCCGTGAGGCCTGCCCGGCAGCACTGCCGGCCACGGGAGGCGGGAGCAGGCGGTTCCGACAGCGCTGGTTTGGCCAGCTGGGGCAGGAAGATCAGAGACTGAAGAAGCACGATTGCCCTTAGATTGACATCTAACGGTCTAACGCTGGTAGAGTCGATTGTTGACTAAGTTTCTTTTTTGAGAAACCTTGTGTACGCATGCACTTAGTAGGCCCACAAGTCAGCCTCCAAATCTGTGGCAGACAACATAAAGCCCATTTGCTATTTTTTATAATTTGCAGCCCATTTGCTAATTCTCAAGTAATTTATTACAGCCCATTTTCTGCCCAGGACCACGGTCAAAAAGTTCAACCTTATTTTGCATATTTCGGTGGAGTCCGAACTGTTGTAATCCCGAAATGATAAACATTTTTTAAGAACTTATTGATTTGCCAAAAAAATCGTTTTGTTTTTGTAAGCAAATAAGACGTGGGACAATTGAGTTGGTTTAAGGGAAAACCAGTGGTAAAAAAATCAGCGCTGGGTGGGAAAAAACAACAAAAATAAGGATGTAAATATGAAAAGGGAATTTTATGTGTTTTCAATATAATGATACGTGTATATGAACTAGTAAAACTATAGGTAGAGATTAGAAAACGGATGTAGGACATGCGTTTCAAGAGGAAAATAGAACTGGGCTGTGTGTTTGATTCAGTAAAAAAACTGCCTGCGGATGTTGTAAGACAAAATATAACTAACGCTGGCGGGCCAGAGGCCAGTAGATACCTGCTGGATCTTTGTGCCCCGTTGTCGTCATGGGCTGGGCCTGTTAAAAACAAAACCAACCCTGGGCAGTCTACAGCCCAGTTGAAACTTGCTCGACCTGAAAAAACAATATACGTGCTCAATAAACGAGAGAATTCTGCAAGTACAGACTGATAACTGGGATGCAGCACGGATATTGTTTTTTATCGTGATAATAAGTGCATGCACTTGTTTCGAAAAAATTGGAGAACTGGGAATTCGAACGGCGGGTGCTTATGCTACCCATCAAATAAAAATCAGGTGCCTGAAAATTCGTTTCGAAACAAATGATTCAGCTTTATATCCACGTCGACCCTCGGCATGATGGTTGGAAGCAAATGCAAGTTCATACCAAAAGATCGTTAACAACAATACCAACTTGCGGACGACAAGGTAGTACAACTACCAATACCAAACTAACTTATAATCTTTTTACTCCTGGCCCTAGTGTTCGTCTGGTAGAAAATCTTGCAGAGGACCAGCTCCCGCTCCTTCTCTTGCTCCAGGTCCCCGAGGTGGTACTGGTGCATCACCCAGTTGGTCCTCTGCTGGTCGAAGTTCTTGTTGGTGTGCAGCACCAGAACCTTTTTTGCTGCCCGTCTTGCCGGCCGTTGACCATCACCGGCAAGGTATTGCCGGTCTTGTGCCACATCGCGTGCATGCCGCACTCCGACTGTATCTTGCGACGCGTCCACGTGCCCCTTTTGAACGCCCTGGAATTGCGCTGGAAGAAATGCTTCCTTAGGCCACTCAGTGTGATACCTGCAGTATTGTGGAATACAGGTTTTAGTGTACCTAGTTGGCATTTTCATAACATCTTTGGCATGTTGCAGTCACTTGTTTCACTTTTTATTAACTGTCAAATTGTAATTGCTTCACCAGGTCTGCGTCTAAAAAGAAAAATAGAGCTATAAACAAAGGAATATGTTTGTGCAAGTAGACGGCCGATCGGTGTCTTACCTGGAAGTTTCTCAGGTTGGGTGTAGCATATGCCGTGCTCGCTGTCGATGGTTGGTATGAACAAATCGATGAGAGACTGAAATCTCGCGCTGTCAGCACTCACTTTGGCCTCAAGGTGCTCGATCAGCTCCTGATCCGTGGGATCGAACTTGACGCCAGCCGGCAGCACCGGCCAATCCTTCTTCGACTTGCATCGGTAATTCTAGTTATATGGTACTCAATGTATGATCAATCGACTGTTTTAAGTGAATGATGAAAGATTTCGACAGATAAGTGGTACTCCAAATCTGAAGTCCAGAATACCCGAACACGCCGCCGGGATTCTTGTGTCACCTCACGCGCAGCGTGTTGTCACGTCAATTCAATGTGTGGACATGATGAATAATTTGACCGACGTATACTAGTACTGCTACTGTACTACTTACTAGTCGTATTTAGTGTCACAATTTATACATAGGTTTAACTAACAAGTACGCACTTGAAGCCTAACTGATATATATATATATATATGGCTTCTGCACAGCATCTCCATCATCATTATCAGTACATCCTACGCAGGTGAGTTAGGATGCACTTGATCCCAGGAAGGTATCTATCCTTCAAACCAGAGGAGTGCTTCAAACTAACAACAGTACATAATATCCAACAAAAGAGGGTCGTGCTACAGCAGCAGAATACATGGCTCAGTCTAGATATCAGCACGAATCAAGTTGTGCATATTTGCTGTTGGCATGAACCACATCGCCGCATGTCGGGTTTGCAAAAGCCATCCATCGCATGGAAGCTTGATGCCTTTCACACACTGAAGATTATCTGGCAACAAGCTGTGTCGACGAATCTCTGGATATGGTGATTCATGAAACCCATGGTATGATGTGTAAACACAGCCCCCCCTCGCGAATGGAAGTTGCATAGCACAGTAATCATCGCCGGTGATATGATCGATGATTGGTTGGATGATCGGATAATTGAGCCCGAGGAACAAGGAGTGGTTGCCGAGGCTGTAAACCCGCCTCCAGTTGAATACGCCTGGCCCAACGGAGCTGGGATCTTTCTCGAACACGAAGCAGCCATAGCCATCAATGTCACGAACGCCCCATGCATTGTACTGCATGTGGTTTGATGTAATGGTTTGGTCAATTTGGTACGTGCGAATGAGCATCAAATGACCGCCGTCAGCTGAACGAGCGATAAACCACCACCCATCGGCTGGTATGATTCCAGGTCCTGGAATCATGAAGGCCAGCGCATTTGCGTCTGCTGCAACAATTCAAATTGGAGACCAAAAGGACAAAAATAAACAATCATGTTCAGAGTATGTGTGGAATTAAGATTATTATAACAGTGACACATATCATAGACAGAGAATTGCAATGCCGTGGTCATAATCATACCCCAAGTTAAAAAAATAAGCCAATGGCTTTCATATTCTAGCAATATGTCATGGTTCAAACATCATGTAACAATGAGAGGAAAACAGCTATGACAGCGCCTACTCATATTCTACCATAGCACTTACTACTACTGTTCTCATATCAACTCTAAGCAATAACATGCGTTGTTATAAAAATCTTGTAAACGAGAGTAACATATAGCAATCATGATGTTATGCTCATAATATGTATTCTAACAATCATTAGATGCCAATTGTTCTCATATCAACTCTAACAATAACATGTGTGGTCATAAAAATCTAGGAAATGAGAGGAACATATAGCAATGATGTGGTTATAGACATGCTATGCATTCTAAATTTGTAACAAATGAACAGGCAGTCGTATTCATAAGGTAAAGATGAGATGAGATAGAACAATTACACGACGATAGATTCCACCAGTATAGGCAGCCAATCTGTGCGTCGACCGCGTAAACGATGCCATCGTGCACTATAGCATCAGACAGAAATGTTGCCTCAACAGGATTGATGATGAGCCATAACCATGTATGGCGACCGGATTCCAGATAGACTAATCCCATGTTGAACAAGGCAATGAGCTTGTAATCCATGTAGTCTTCTGATGGTGTGGGCACTTCGCAGATTACAACTTTCTGCAAACAGAGGTCGAGCCAAAAGCTTGACGCGTCTCGTGCGTAGTAGGCAGGAGTGTCCGGCGGGCCGCGAGGCTCGATGGCGGCGGTATCCAACGATGGAAGGGTGATCTCTCGCTGGGTGTAGATATCCACGAGACGCCACGGACTACCGGTGTGGTGGATGAGGACGATCCAGTTGGCCTTCATGCCCGCCCAGTAGTGGCCGCGCATGAAGGACAGGTGGACGGGTAGTGGTAGCATGTCGAGGGGAACCACGGCAACCTCCGTAGGATCGTCAAGTCGGTGTCTGGGCCACCTGCGAGGATCGGGCATCAGCAAGCAGGGTGTCTTGAAAAGAGCCGGCCGGTTGCAGACGAGTAGACGGTACAAAGACACCGAGCATGCGGCCAGACGGACGGTGCTGAGTAGGTCCATACGACTACAGATCTGCTCCAAGAGAACATCGGGGAGGGAATTCCAATCGCGGCTCTGCGTGTCAGTCGGTTCTGCCATTGGGGTTTTCGGTGCCTGCGAGCCAGCGGGGAAGTGGATTCGGGCGGGCGAGCGAAGAAGCTTCTCCTCGTGTGGCC
This sequence comes from Triticum aestivum, assembly GCF_018294505.1. Classification (NCBI taxonomy): domain Eukaryota; kingdom Viridiplantae; phylum Streptophyta; class Magnoliopsida; order Poales; family Poaceae; genus Triticum; species Triticum aestivum. Next base: position 432,282,605 of record NC_057799.1, on the reverse strand, counting down.
GAGCAGTGAGCGGGGGGATATGGTACGCGCGAGCTACCAAGGAAGATGGCGCGGGCGGGCGAGCAGTGAGCGGGGGTAAATGGTGTGCGGCCGACGATGGGGAAGAGAGGAGGAAGAAGAGTGGAAGACGGGGAAGAAAGTGCATTCAATCTCAATTCTACTAGTACTACTACCAGGATATACCGTCCTTCGGAGTGTAAATAGTTACACCGATGACATGTGGGTCTACCACAATAGGGCCCATATGTCAGTTAATGGAGGACAGAGGTGCGTAGGCGTATTTGCGGAAGCGTGCTCTACTGGCAAACATGATGGCAGTACTGGGTAAGGCTGATTTAGTAACACCAACACGCTGGTTCAGCTTATTAATTACGTGTCCCATCTGCTGCAGCGTGTATTGTCACTTCACTGCGAAGACTAGTTGAATAGTTCTCTCTGACCGAGATGGGGAATAATGGATCGCGAGGACTTCCTTTCTACAGTATCCCTATGCCTCTACGCTCACTTCACTCATTTTGCTCCGTACCTAGTCACTTGTTGAAATCTGTAGAAAGACAAATACTCCGTATTTGGGAACAGAGGGAGGCTTTTACTCCGTACTATTTGGGAACAGAGGGAGTATCACCATATGGAGGGAACAGAGGAAGCTTGAAATATGAACATGTCAATGGGAGGGAGTAAGCCCCATGCATGCATGCATGCATGCAACATGCAACACTCACACGTACACATGGACGCACGCAACACTCACGCACCCATGCGGCACACAGCACACGACGCAACACACACGCTCACGCTCAAGTGCTCAACCTACTCCCTACGTCCGTGAAAGACTGTACATTTAGAGATTTACACATTGACCAGGGCATAATTAACGCCCAAAAGTAGCAGACTTATGTGTGCATGCGACCATTGAGATAAGAAGATTAAATGAAGGCCGTTGCATGCTGTAATTAAGGATAGACATGTAGCCTATACCTACAGCACAAGTTGGTGCATTAGTCAATCAATATCGATTTAGATTAAAGGCTAAATGCATTGGAAGTGTAGATGTACATCATGTACTACACTCTTTGTTTTATAGCCGATGTACACTCTTTGTTGGAAGACCGAGGGAGGACACGTGCATGCACTCACATACACAGCCAGGGCGGTTCGCGCGCAAGGGTTGGACTCGTGTCGCGCCTGCGTAAAGTTTTGTTTAACTGATTTCTTTGCTCTGCCAACTGACAGGTGGGACCCAGAAACCAGGTGACAATTTAACCAGTCAACAAAGTGCCACGTCGACTATGTGGCCGGTCAGTAGGGTGCAATACGGTGCTCTACGATGAGCTAGTGATCGTATAATCGCCGCAAAACTATATGTAGTGACCGTAAAGAGCGTATTGTTACATACGTTGACCGCCAGTGTATTTTTCTCGTTTCAAATTAAGCCATATTAATCGGAAAGGACGCAGTATGGACTACTACTACTAGTACTAGTACTGCTTTGATGTGTCCCGTCAACTCGCCGAACGAGGAGAAGCTTGCTTACTACGCCTCTCCCTCGCCCACGCGCGCGGTGGTTCGCAGGACGAGGAGAGGGTTTTGACTACAGCGCCCTCCTCTCCCTCTCCCTCGCCCTCGCCCTCGCGGTGGACGTGCAGCAGTTCAATCGGTGTCAGATTGCCAGAAGCATATTGTACTGTAGTATCATCATTGTTGGACCTTCCGAAGAGGCGAAGAGCCAAGTGCAAGGTTCACACGAGTACGAACTGTTGAACCTCCCGAAGAGGCAAAGAGCCAAGCGCAAGGTTTTATAGGAGTTGTCGTCCTAGTAGGAGTGTACTACAACTATAGCGAACGATGCTACTGTATGATGCCGCCACGTCACGTATATCCAAAGCTGTGCCACCTTTTTTTCTCAAAGAGCGTGTTGGAGCCCGTGCAACAACCACACAAGTTGCACGTACACATAACACATTTACTAGTAATAAATTCTAAAGGACAAATGCCAGTATGCCACACAAGTTCATCTCCAATTCATGTGATAAATTTGTGCACGACTAGTCTACATATATTCACAGCGCTACCGTTCACAATTACCGTACTCCACTTACACGTTATAGATGGGCTACATGTCCTCCTCCAGGTTCCAGTCCCAGGTGTTCTTCATGGATGGCACGATCCATAGCGGTGGGCAACGGGAATCATTGTCGCAGCTTTCTAGTCCGGTTCCACACGATGGAGACTCATCCAAGCTGAAGCGGCATAAATCAGGGATAGCGTGTCCCAGCATGTCGTTCATCCGGCGGTGCGCACTGAAGACACAACCATGCTTCATGAACGGCAGGCCTTCCGTGTCGTGCACGGAAGGTGGCATCCGCTTCACAATGGGGTAGCTGTCCCCGATGAAAAGCGAGTACTCTCCAAGAGTGTTCCTCGGCACCCACGTAGCATCACGGGGGTCGAACTCGGCGCCGTTCATCTGGTACACGCGGCATCCCAGATCTGGACACATGGTGACGTACATAGTCAAGGTCCATGCATAATAATGTTGTGCTCAAATATGGCGGTCAGTAATACTGTGCAGCAAATAGTACTACTCCGGTATAGAGGAAGTAAAATAACCGGCTTATTATATATAGCCACTCTTGGCTACATGGATGAGATAGTAAGACATGGAAAAACAAAAATGGTGGCAGCTAGTGGGTTCAAGTCTTCAAGGGCCTAGCTAGCTATACGCGTCCTCCAAGGTAAAAAGTACTCCTACTAGTACTACAAAGTATACTACTAGTACAACAATGAAAGAGAAGGCGAGAGGGTTAAAAAATGGAATACCTGGGTAGATGGTGACGGTCCGATCGTGGTAGATTGTGTGACCATGTTGCACATCAGTGGTACCATGGGTAACGACTGCTAAGATAGTTGATCCCAATATGCCAAAGTCAGCTACAAGGTTCCAGGTTAGACCGAATCGCGGATGCAAATGCACATCCAGGATCGGCGATCTTATTTTGATCGGGGGATGACTGGTCCCTGCAAAATAATGGAGTACCGTTAGGGATGCAAATGATGGTTTGTGCATTCCGTTTGTAATCTCCCGTACCGTAGGATGGCAACCAGATGAAACAAGTCCCCTGGCTTGTCACCGCGAAGATGCGGCCTAGATGGCGCACGACGTCTTCGAACGTGTAGGGGTACAAATCTGCCGCCGCCAACATGCGCCAGCCTCTGCCGTTACTGCCTCTTGCATTGATGGCAATCCTTATGTCGAACACCGCGATGAGATAGTAATCGTCGTAGCCGCGTCGCTTTGTCGGCGGGTCCGCAATTGCTATCTTCTTCAATCTCATGTAGGCATCATCATACGTATTCAAGCCCAGCCAGTCCGGAAGGCCGATCCCAATGGTGGAGAAGGGGTCTACCGGAACGGCCGCACTGCTGTGGATGTTGTGCAAAATGATGGTGGTATCCGGCCGGAGGTATGCAAGCCAATCTTCGTTGGCACCGACCCAGACCTATATATAAGACGGTGGGCAGCGGAGAAATTACGGGATGGAAATGGAATAACTAAGTACTACATGATCAAACTCCATTACTGACCTGCTCATCGGACAAAATCCGACTACCTCTCAACGTCGGCAACTCTAGCGGAGTCAACGTGCAACCATGGCCAGGGAGCGGTGGACTGTTCGAAGGATTGTCCCATAGAAGAACCTTCTCCTCGAGGACGCATGGAAGACCAACAAGCATGGCCTTTTCCCAAGCCTGTTTAAGCAGCGTCTTGAAAAAGTTGGTGCAGGAAGCACCGAGTCTTGCGGCGGTGAGGACGTCGGAGCGGCGTGCGATTTCTCCCAGAGGATCGTCGTCCAAGGTCTCCCAGCCCCGACGAGGAGGAGAACCGCCTGGCGAATCCATGGGAGCAGCGACGAACTGCCTTCTCTTCGGGGGGAGGGGAACTGGCGAGGAGGAGATAAGAGCGTAGTAACCGCAGGGCCTCGTCCCTTCCAACTGTAGATCGTTCCTCAGCGAAGGGGTGAGGCTATTATTTACTACTAGTACTAGCATTATGGAACGTTATGGGATTGCATTATACTGTAAATAATAGCACTAGTAAGAAATTTTTGGCACTAGGTAGTAGTTTTTGGCGTGGATTAAGAAATTTTGGGTATGTTTTTGCCATTTTTTGTACACGCCAACTAGTGTCAAAAAACGTCTTACATTATGTGACGGAGGAGTACGTACTCGTACTGTAGCAGTACTAGTACTACTTTTCTCAACTAGTAGTGCGATGTACTGTACTTCTAGTCTAGTCTAGTATAGTGCACCAGTTTTGAACTCTTGAATCTCAGGGCCAAGGAGCTACAGTTGGAAGTGGAGGGTACTACTGTTCTCTAGAACCATCGCTGTACTATCAATGCAGGGGAAGTACACCTGCGTAGTGGCCTAGTGGGTACTCTCGGTGCTCTATTCAGCCGCTCCTCTCACGTAGCTGGCCTACTCAGCCGCTCCTCTCACGCACACACTAGCAGCCTGTTTATCAGCGACGGTTACTGCGGGGGCAGAACATTTGAGTTATTTGATACAGCGAGACTAGGCTTTTCGCTTCCATTTGTGGAGGTGTAATGGATCTCGTCGAACTTTGTTAGTAGTTCCTTCTTTATGAATGAGATGAAGCAAAGCTTTTGCCTCCGTTTCAAAAAAACACGTCAAGAGGAATTTCTTTTATAGTAGAGCCGATAATGGAGTGAAGTCCATGCGTGCAACGCCACAAGCTACAGAGTAGTAGTAGAGCACTTTACGTACAGAGCCATATTGCACAGTTCCCAATGCCCCGCCAGGCTTTTCCGGCTCCTCGGGCTTAATTGGGAGGCGCTAGTTTAAATATGCTACTAGCTGATGAGGAAGCTGCAAGCGAGGTGCGGCTAGGGCGAGCACGCGAGCCACGGGATGCTGGGAAGGAAAACCCGTTCACGTGGCTAGGCTGTCCAGTGCACCCAGATTGTGGGGCCGCACGTCCGTTTGACTTCAAAACTCAAACTACCCGTGTAAAATATTGGCTCGCAGCGAAGTGTAGTAGTACTATTTTTAAAAAAGGCCGCCGTGCGTTCGGCCGGGATCGAACCCACAAAACGAGGTATACACTCCGCGACCACTAGTAGTACTCGTTGGAGTACAACGCAACCTAGAATCGCCTTTTGTCGCTAGTAGTACGTACATTGTTCCTTACAAGAAACCCCTAATGGTTAATAGTATAGCCAGCTTACTTCTCTCTCCTCTTCTCTTTCCTCCAACTAAGCAGAAATATACTAGTTTATTTCTTATAGCCCGCTGACTCAGCTCTATTGTACTTGCTCTAATAATGCAAGAAACCACTAAAATGCCAAGAAACTACTACCACTTGCATACGTGGCAGACTTAAGATAAGACTACCTTATCAACCATTGTACATGCTCTTACCAACAAAAATCCTCGAGTGACCTCCTACCTCCGGCCCGTCCACCTAGTCATCCTCGGCCATGGGACGCAGCTACCGCCGCCGGCAGAAGGCGAGGTCAAAACCGCCGGCGGTGCGGAGCCCATGTTGCGGCAGCCCGGATGCCAGCTCCGTCCGGCGCTCGCGGCCGCTAGCTAGCCAAGATAGCTCCGTCCAGCTGCTTGTCTGCAAGGTTTGCTAGCTAGATTGGCACGGCAGCGCGGCGGCTTGCTCGCGCGCCGCGCTAAGGCCAGCCATCTGGCTCGAGCGAAGGCCAGCGCGGCGGCTTGCTCGCTCGTGAGTCACGCTCGGGCCAGCCTGCCAACCCGTGCGGAGGCCAGCGCGGCGTCCGGCCCGTCCGGCGGAGCGGCGGCCAACTCGCTCATCACCGGCGCCACCGACGAACACGCATCAGTACTGTTTGAAGTAATGTTCAGGAAAAATAATGATTTGAGGGGGAATAACAGGATAGAAGGTCAGATGTGGGTCCCTCGTGTCAACGGTCAAACAAAATGTGTTGGTTTAAGCTGCCTCGTCAGCACGGACGTGTGGGCCAACCCTGTCATAAATGGGTTTAAACGAACCTAATCGGTAGGAGTACTAGGTAGTTTTTGGCGTGGATTAAGAAATTTTGGGTATGTTTTTGCTATTTTTTGTACAATAGATTCTTCCTAGGGCTGGTTGAAAGTGGTAGTTTTTTGTTAAATACTCTACATATTGTAAGTAGGAGTGAAAGTTAAGCTTTGGAAGCCAATAAGCAAGGCTAGTTACATAGTGCATATGTGTACATGATTGAAAGTAAATATCAACCATGAGTGACTAATATCTTGATGGAAAACTCGAAACTATGGAATACTAGGAAAAAATGCATGGTTGGAAATACTAGCAATGTTCATGTCCGTTGCAACGAATCATAATTAGAATAATACTTATTCACAAACTTGGTACAAAACACTCTAATTTTGATATACATATGTCACTAGAGATATATTATGTTTCAATTAGAATATATTCCTTGGGCTGTTTTGGTGAGGTCAGGGAGGGATGTGGTTGGTTTTAAGATACTAATTATGGGTTTTTCTGCAAATTGGTAGACAAGTGGGATGTTGGTGAGAAAAGGCAACAACTTACCTCACAATCGTTAGATGTAGATCTAATGGTCAGAAACGACGGATGGCAGACACACCAGCATCACCAACTTAGTCTTGTGTAGGAGTACTAGCAAGATCCGTGCATTGCACGGAACATCAAGATGCATTTTTTTATAAAACACTTGTTGTGATTGACCCTTGCGGGAGTAATCCCATGTGTAAAAACTAATGATATCTCGAGAAATATGAGATAAGGTGAAGAGGAGTGGGGTGTGGTGGTGGTTGGTGGTCGGACTGAGCGGAGGCATGGGGATTGACGACGCCGGCAGCGGCCACCAGGCCAGTTTGTTCCAGAGGCTTCCTTTCTTAATTGCTCAACAATGAGGTTTGTTGGAGATAAGGATGAACGAGGGAAGGCCTTGTCTGCAAATGTGGAGAGGGGTGCGGGTATCTTTTAGTTTAATTTCCATCCGTCAGATATAGATCGGACGGTCTATATTGCAAGATGGCACACGTACCATCATCACCAACTCGGTTTTTTATAAGAGAAGAAATATAAGTATGGAGATACAAACGTATTATCGATACTTGCTTCCGTAAACTAGCATCTACATTCTATTCAACGCCTCGGCATGTGGGGCCTTAGCACAATGACTTCTCGACTGTGTAAAACAAAGATTTTCCCGTCGCCGACAAGGAGGGGGTGACGGCGGCGCGCTTTTTGGCTTGCTCTAGTCCTAGTAGTCATACTAGGTGGTCTAAGCACGTGTAGATTTATTCTTTTTCACGTCTCGTGTTCGCCGTACTGCCACGACTGTTGATGAATAGACGGTAAGTTATTCACGGGGAAACCCTTGTTGAGCGTGTTTGCGAGAGAGAGAGAGACAGTGTGCGTGTGTGATATGTTAGAGACTGAGGCAATGATAACAGATTCTTTGTGTCTATGTGTGTGGAGGATAGAGAGAGACATGTACATGGGGCTTTGTGTTGTGTAACGTGGAGACACATATACATAATTAGAGAGTGAGTGTGTGAGATACACATGCGGACATGAGGAGAGATGAGGATCCAGATAAATGGGTGTTTGTGCGTGTCTGTGTGTGTTTGTGCACGCGTTTGTGTGTGAGAGGGAGAGAGTGTATGTGGAGTAGAGAGACCACTGATGATGTAAACCTAGTATAAGGGAAGGGGGAATGGTGTGACATGTGTAGTAGCGAGATAGCACGGGTGCGGGCGGGGGGAGCAGACTATTTGGAAGAGACATCGAGTGTGTGTGTGGGAGAGGGGTGTGAGAGCGAGAGAAAGAGAGAGCTAGCGACGGAGAGAGAGAGAGAGGAAGAGAGGGGGCGAGAGGGGTCGTTTGTGTCCATAAATGGCGTATAGATAGGGAGACAATGTTGATGTTGTCCGAAATTGGCCTATGAACGGAGACGCAAGGGAAGCGAGTCATCGTGTGTGTGATAGGGACTTCATGAGAGATCTAGAATAGATGGTGTAGAGAACAATGTGCGAAATCGAGAACGATTATACATTAGGGAGCTATGCAAAGAGTCACGACATATATGTATACAGGGAAGGAGCTGGGGCGGGTCCGCATGTGGGAGAGATAGAAAGAGGAGAGTGGTGCACAAGGAGACAAAGTGTGCTTGTTTGCAGTGGGGGTGGTGTGTGAGGTGAGTGCGCGAGAACCACATAACTAGGGAGATAGACGTTTGGGGGCGACGTTTTGTGTGTATGGGAAATATACACTCTACATAGTGCGTGTGCTTGGGTAAGAGAGATAGCGGGAGACCTAGAGAGTGAGGGAAGAGATGTGTGCATGCCCGAGAGACAAAGTGATAGAGACCTATGTTGGGGTCCGGACTTTACAAGAGAGAGGGGTGTTAATGTGCTCGTGTGTTGGTGTTTGGGGGAGAGAACGACTTCTCTATGTGTGTGTGTGTGTGGTGGTGGGGGGGGGGTTGACTTCAGATAAAGAGTGAGGTGTCTATATTTGAGGGACTTTAGCGTAATTGAGATATTGTGCACTCATGGTTGATCAATTTGTTTCACAGTTTGTACTATGAGATAACGATACTTTTGAACATGCGTGATATACCTTGATGTACCAGAATTACAAACCTAAGATTGGAATTTTGGAATTCGACTCCATCATTAGCTTTTGTAATTCATTTAAACGGAGGTACATTTTTTAAGCCGGGATTTCGTGATTTCAAATTCATATATCAAACCTAGAGATATACACATACGGGCATGTTCAAACTTTATAATCATCCACTTTATTCATACACATACACATTTTTGCTTTTGTCATCATATTTAGGATAAACACATTTGGAATTTCATTTGAATTGGACCGTATGATGGTATTTGCTTGTAGTAGCTCAATGATCCATATTTGAATTGAATGGACAATCTAAGTTTCGAGTTGGAGACATTGATTTTCAAAACTTGCACATTTTTTGCGTGCAAAACAAACAAATTGTCGGCCATGATATCATAGTCGGCCGTACGAGAGCAGAATACTTATAATTTTAGGCGCCAAAAGCTTTCAAACTTCCCGCTCACATCGAAATATCACGCGCCCGAAAGTTTAGCCCTGCGATATTCCTGTTTTACCCCTGCCACATGAACGGAAAAGGGCTGCTTTGGTAACTCCATTGTTTTCCCCTCTTTGCCCCCAACATTCTTCCCCAGAGCCCCTCCCCTTCCCCTCCCCGACCCCCCAACCACGGCAAGCCGCCGAATCTAGTCCTCCGCCGCAGCGGTGGACCTCACACCCCGCCGGATCTACCTTCCGCACCTTGGAACCCCCAACTGCCAACTCACCACTTCACCGGAGCCGCTTCAGCGACTGGCTTGTCCACCGCTCCAGATCTCCTTGACCGCCATCATGGTCCACCGCACCGGATCTGCTTAACCGGCGCCCTCGTCCACCACAGCGTAGGCCCTTCACTGACTCCCTCGTCCGCCCCTTCGCTGGCCCTTCATACAAGCCCTCGTCCGCCGCAACAGATCCGCCTCACCGAAAGCACTGTACAACGCGCCCGCCGAAGCCTTCGTCCACTGCACCGGACCCGCTCCACGGACGCCATATTCAACTCCACCGGCCCTGCTTTACCGACGCCGCAGCCTCATCAGGTTATTTCGATTTGTACTCCTTCGGTTTTTCTCTTTATCGTGCAACTGTTCACTTACCACAGATGAGCTTTCTTGTATGTCGACAGGCGCCGCAACCGTAGCACCGGAGCCGCTTCAGCGACGGCGACAGCCGGCCCAAACTCAACCGCAACACGAGCACCATCGACGATCCTTAGCTATCAAGTATGACAACGATACCCATACGCCGCCGAGAATCAGGTACTATTATCCAACGGCCGGCGCCTACGTTCACTTTCCTAGCATAAGCACCGCACCTTTGAATTTCTTCAGGGCATCATTCAGTTTTTCATGAGACGCGTTATTCTGCTTGCACCTGTAGGGCCATACTTCTGGCAGTGAACATGTTACATGTGCTAAATTACATACCAGTGCACATATAGTTAATATGCTTTAGTTTTGTTCTGATGCCACCTGTTGGTTCCATCAGACTGCTTAATGTTCTCTATGCTTAATTACACATCAGCAAACTAGCATGTGGTTCCGCTGCTTTTTGTTCGTTTTACCCTACATTTTCTGATGCTAGCTATTACATCACTGCTCCGAGCCTCTGTTCATTACTTGTTTGTGTGTTCTTGATCTTCCCAAGTTGCATGACTAATTTGATGCTTCTATTAATTATGGAGCTGCCAACCCCATCAAGCAAAATATTTGTTCTTTTGGGGCTGGCACCTCGAACAAGCATAAAAATAGAGGGAAGCAGATATATTGTCGTGTATGCACACACCCTTCTTTCATTAGTTTAGATGAACCATTGATGATCAATTCGGACCAGTGCATGCGATTAAAATTAATTTTACCTAAATAGATGGTGCAGAATAAACTACAACAACTAGATTTGCAACCACGGGATGCTGACGATATCTTCAAAGAACATTGCAACAGCAGCTAGGCTTCACAGCAACATATGGTAAGCCAGTGTGTTTTAGTACATGTGAAATGTAATGCGAGTGGGCTGCTTTCTTGGCTTGTGCCCTCAACGTGTAATCCTACCGAATTACAAATAGTTCAGTTGTCTGCTTTGCTGTATTGCTTGATTCGAATGCTTGTTTGTTGTTACGCTATACCTGAGTTGGCCAATATGTCAGCAGTGCCTGCTGTACTATCGTAAAGAAATGCATGCCTATTTCATTTGAGTCCTTAACTTTTCCTCTCAACTTCATCACAAGACTGTCTTCGTAGTTTATATGAGGCCACACTGTTAAGTGCTTTCTCAGATTATTTCAACTGCTTAGATGCCTTGGCAACTTAAATATAGCGGTGTACACTCCCTTTCAACTAGGGATGTCAACTGGGTCCCGTTTAATCCCGATTAAAGTCCACTAGTGGTATGATAGTTCAAAAGAGTTTTTGTTTTTTGAGGAAAATGAACTAGGGAGGTAGCAAAAACTAACTAGATGGGACTGGCGGATGTCGTTTATTTGCCACTTACATCCCTAGTTTCATCTTACCATTTTAATTTCTTTTCGGCTGATGCTGCTTCGAACCATTTAAATATAGTTTGCCATGCTCGGCAATAATTCGTCCGTCGTTTACCATGTAAGCTTACTGCCTGGATCATACGATAACTATCTCTTACTTATGTCCAGCGGAAACCTTTCAGGATGCCGTTCACACTAGGACACAATGTACAACCCCAGAATCTATTTGTGGAAGCAGTGCGCCATCCATGTTACCAGATGGTAGCAGTTCAGAGGCAACACCGCCGGAGAGCAGTCTGAGCACAGATATTATAGTGCTTGAGGCTCTACTAGAGGCAGAAAGAGATGGTGTGGCTGCCATGAATGAGGTAATCTTTATCTTGAGGCTGGAAATTACGGAATTAGCGGCACGCATTATGCAAGCAACCCAAGAATTGGAGGAAGTAAGAATGTTGCATTTGAAGACGGAGGAGGTCCTGCTGTTTCTGCTATCTGAAGCCCAAGGTAATCCCGGTTCTTCTTTAGATACCAGTTGAAATTGTCATTAGATTATTGTACTTGCATGTTGTGTCATGTCTCTGAATGGATTATGTTGCAAGACCCCCTATGTTGTCCATGTGTTGTAATGATCCGAATTTTTTAGGCGAGGTAATCCTCAGTACTTGTATGATTGACATAAGGTGAACTGTTTTTCGTGTGAGCATATTGTATTGGATGAAATAACTGTTTGACTCAGAGTGTATCCAACCTACTGAATTCGAAGATCACGGCATTTCTAAATCATAATCATATATAAAGGTGGAATAAATCTTTGTTGTGGTTTTGAAGAAATAAATAACAAAACGTATAATTATCTGTGGATATTCGTAATCGAATACAAATTGGATTTGAATTTAGTTTGCCAGGTCCCAGGGCAAACGTGAATGCTAATTCTCCCAAGTTTTGAACGAAGCGGCTAAACACCCACTATAATTTGTGGGCTGCCCGAAGCAAGTGTTTGCGAGATGGAAATTACTGTCTACCCCTGACACTTGACATCCTTATCGACCGGATTTACACTGCTGTCGATAGGGGTAGACTAGTAACTTCAATCAGACGTGACACGACGGCCTCTGAGCCCATTCAGACACGGTGGGCGCCAAACGTGGGCGGCAAAACACATTTGATTCAAGCTCGTCCGAAAGACATGTGTCTCTTCCTCCATTTCCCCATTCATACACGGTGGGCGGCAAAACAAACTCTCCTCGTCCGAAATCGATGTAGGCTAATATTTTAAATAGGGGCAGATGTGTAACTTCCATCAGACGTGACACAACCGCCCTACCTGTCAGCCCCGTTCATACACCGTGGGCGCCAACCGTGGGCGGCAAAACACCCTCTCCTCGCCCGAAATAGTTACCGGCAAATATTTGGGAGATGCGAGATTACCGTCCTATCCCCAACCGACGCGATGTCCGAAATTTTAAACGGGGGATAAGTTCGTAACTTTCCCCCATTTCAGAGAAGCGCGTCCCAAAGTTTGAGATCCCCCCTCCCCTCCATTTCCCCATTCATACACCGTCGGCGGCACGACAACCTCCGCACTGCGGCCAGCCTCCTCCGTCCGCCACCCCATCCTCCACCTTGCCGGAGCCGCTACCCCTACCCCGTCGTCCACTGCAAGAGATGGACGTCTCTCATCCACGGCGCTGGACCAGGATCCTTTCATCGCCTCCTCTCGCTTCATCGGCGCCGTCGTCCACCTTGCCGTTGCCGCTCCTACGACCGCCTCGTCCACGGCAACAGGATATATCCCCCGACCCGGCCGTCTGCCGTCTAAAGTCTTCTTCCCCGCCGCCAACAGCCATCGCACCCGCAGCACCCTCAACGTATCAGCATAGGCCTACACGGCGTCGCAAGAGAGGTGGTACTCTTCCGTATGTGCTTAAGTTATTGATCTCACCCAGAAAATAGATCGTAATTTGTTTACTGTACTTTTATTGTCCGTACCAAATCGTAGTGGCTAGTTGAAAGCAAACATTGGATGCGAAGTAGCTTTGTCCGGTTTGCACCTTCAGATCCGCCATGGCACGGGCACTATACTCGTAAAGCTTATGGTTTCCCCCCTTTATATTCACTACCATCATCGTAGGTGCTTCGTGTCGTGCTAGCACTGCTCCTCAAGACCTCAACCCAAAGCTTACGTGTTGAAATACGAACCTGATATGATGCTCATATCACTAAAACAGAGAATGTTTAATTGGTCACCTAATGTTCCTATATTCGTTTCGAAAAGCATGTGCGCCACCCATTGGTCTAGCTAGTTCCACTTTCCTAATTTTTCTCTTGATGCTTAGGGTTTTCCCCTTTTATCTACTCTACTATGATCTGCGTAGGTGCTTTCTGTCGTACTAGCATTACTCCACCCTTCAAGCTAAACAACACAACACTCAGAATTCAAAAGCTTAGTTGTTCAAATATGATTGTGATATGATACTGATATTAGTTAACCGACACATTTAATTGGTTAGCTAAAGGTTCCACTTGAGTTTCCAAATGCATGTCGCGACATATAGAGAGACAGCATAATTGCATTTCTTTGTCACTTGTTGATCGTACTTTCTTGTCCATACCAAATCTTAGTTGTTATTTCAAAGCAAACATCGGTTGCTAACTACCCTTTGCGCGGTTTGCAGCTTCAGATCTGCCATCCCACTGCCACGGTCAACATTGTACTCATCATGCTTATGTTTTCCCCATTTTATGATGACCACAATCAGCCTACGTGGTTCGTGTCGTAATAGCACTGCTCCACCCATCGAGCTAAACAAGCTTAGTTGTACAAATTCATATCTGATATTATTGCTGATATTAGTAAAACTGAGAGATGTTTAATTGGTTAGCTAAATGTTCCTACTTTAGTTTCGAAATGCATGTGAGCCACATATGGAGAGACCGGAAAGAATAGTATTTCTCTGTTTGCTCTGGTTCATCATGGGTGGCCAACCGACATTGTATTGAAAGACTTGTAATATCTTCAATCTGCTTGCTCTTCTACTCTTCTTTAAGATGATACTCTTCTCTTGCGGTCGACTGGTCAGGTCGAGTTGTTCTCCCTTAGTATATTTTGAATCTGTCAGGTCAGGTCGACTTGTTCTTCTTTACTATATGTTGAAGCTATCATCTACAAAGTGTCATCACTTCTGGAGCTCTCATATTTTGAGTAGTAGGCCACATTATATTAATGCACACAACAAATTACAGCATGCATGGCATCTCTTAAAAGAATTGCAGAGGTAGCACAAAGGGGTTTACAGGGAGGCAGTATTGGATTAGAATCACTTCTGCATTACAAAGAAAATCTCACTTGTTTTTATGTTTTCATGCATGTCAGATATTGAACATTATCAAAATGAATATGAGAATGGGCGCACGAGAGTGTCACGACCGGTTTTTCAATAAAATAATTATTGAGAGACCAATCCCTTTTACGGACCAGCGAGGAAGAATCCCTTCTCACTGGTAGACAATATCTTGGTCACAGAAGAAAAATACCAGGAGTACTAAATATAATACAAGGTTGAGCAGAGACTGCCCAGCAATTTATTACATGCACGCCGCTAAAACAATACGGCGGAAAGGGTGGCAACTACTAACTCACGATAATAACGGTGGTAGAAATATCACCGCGAAGCGAGTGATATGATTCCAGAAGACTACAGCTCATCGAGCGTCAGAGTGAGGCTCGAGAAGACTTATTGCGGGTGGCGGAAGCGTATATAATACAAGTGACCAATATCCGGGATCGCGCAGGACTGACTGGGACTCCTCTAGGCATCGGACGCGCTATCAAACTCTTCATCCAAGAGATCGCCTTCGTCAACATCTGGCCAAATCAACAAGCCAGGTGAGTACTATGAAAGTACTCGCAAGACAGTTCGGACATAAGGTATAACAAATGCAGACATGAAGTACATGAATAAGTTAACCAGTGCGATCAGACACAGAGATGATAAATACTGGGTGCCAAGCGAGGGTCTGAATGACGCCTCGAGCGGAAACTACAGAATAGTAATACTGGTACCAAACGAGTGTCTGAAATACTCCTCGAGCGGAAAATGCGGAATAATAATACAGGTGCCAAACGAGTGTCTGAAAGACTCCTCGAGCGGAAAATGCGGAATGATAATGCCAAAGTCGGGCGTCGGGGCGACACCACAAAAAGGGCTTATAACAGAAATTAAAGACAGTGCATGCCACAGTCGGACGTCTGAGCGACATCGCATAAAGGGCTTATATTTAATGTATGAAACAAAAACACGCCACAGTCGGACGTCTGCGCGACGTCAAATGAAGGGCTTATATCATAGCTCAATAATACAACAGTTTGGGAACATAATTTATCACGAGCATGAAACAAATATAAAGTTAGTCCATCCACAGGAATAACAATAAATCTGGATTACCACTTGAGCTTGTTCACCGGGAACAGGTTTTCCAATGCGGATAGATATGGATAATAATGTTTTCATTACTTGATCATGGATACAATGATATGGAAAGAATTGACTCTGCAGAGTTTGTACTTAACCACAGCCAACGGATTTCAGTAGTCACGGGGACTAGTTTCGTCTACGGTGTTTTGGAAGAAACACGTCTAAACAGTACACACCCAATTTCACCATCCGAAGCCAGGGATCACCCTCGGCAACGTTCAAGAAAAACCTTGAGACGGGGAGGCTACAACCTCGCGTAGCATGGGATCAAATTTCTATACGCGCGCTCTAAGGGGGTGCCCCCCTCTCGGTCCCAACCGGAAACACCCATGCCCCCTGACCGGATGACTGGCTTTAATCATGGGCCAAGGTACCATCATCCCGGCCTCTCTGTTTCGTGTATACACGGAAAGAGGTTACCAACTTACTAAACCGCATCCTGGCAATGAGACATGTGGTAGCACGGAAAGGGGAAAGAACGGTAACGTGGCTCCAACCACGTTAACGTCGGAGGAAGTCGGATGACGCAAGGCTGGTATGCTACAACAGTACCACCTTGCTGCCCTTCATGTCACCACATGATTAGGCCATCTCTCATCAGAGATCATCGCAACTTTGGAACATGCGGGAAAAGAACGATAACGTAGCTCCAACCACGTTAACGTCGGAGAAAGTCGGATGACGCAAGGCTGGTATGCTACAACAGTACCACCTTGCTGCCCTTCATGTCACCACATGATTAGGCCATCTCTCATCAGAGATCATCACGACTTTGGAACGACCGGGTAGTTGCCTTACAAGCAACGAGGTATTTACCGACACTCATATGCCACGCACAAACTTTCACGCAAACATGCAAACACCTGTCATATCAAATGTTCAAAACATGCTTGCCTGGTTCGGAGAAGTCGGAGTCTAGTTCGGTGAAGTTCGCGGCTCCGTCACCTCTTCCGGAACCTACGGCAATCACGAAACGGGTACTAACGTGAAAACCAATGGGTGCACAGAAACTTTTCCAAATATTTTTCAAATAAATCCCATAAAAAACTAGACAAAATTTGAAGATTGTCAGAAAAAGAATCACTCAAAAATTCCTTTTTATTAAAAAGTTATAAAGGTTTCTGTCCAGGGACTTATCTGTAATGAAACAGAAAAGTTCCAGGGTTTTAACTGAGAAAACAGAAAACGGTTCGATTGGGAATGCGCAAGCGCAAAGGAGAAAACGTATTTGCCCGAAGGCGTCAACAGAAAACGGTTCGAGGTGGAATAAAACAGAGGCTGACACGCGGGGTCCACATGTCAGGTTTGAAAAGCTCGCCGGCGCCCGAAGACTGCGGTGGACGCCGGCGTCGAACCACGGCGAGTTAGGAGAAACGGAGGGTACCAAGAGCTTCAGCGTCCTCTTCCGCGTCGGTGGGTGGTGGACTCGTCCAACGGGGAGCACCACGTCGACGGCGACACTTTCTCCGGCGGACGGCGGCTCGGGTGAGGATGGGGAACTCCGGTGGAGGGCTGCAAGCTTCAAATTGAAGTGCGGGTCAGAAAGAGGGATGCATGGTGAAGCTACTGGTAAGAGAATGGAGGCGGAGGAGCGCACACGGGGGCGAATCGGGCTGGATCCCGTGGCGGGTCGCGGCGGCCGGAGTCGAGGAAGGCGACCTCCTCGGGGCTCTACCGGTGGCTAGGCTTGCTCTAGGGGGAGTGCAGGGATGGTGGGTGCTTGAGTTGAAGCTCAGGGCCTCTATTTATAGGCAGATCGACGGGGTGGCCGTGAACGGAGAATCTCCGGCGAGCGATTACGGCGGAGCAGTGGATTGGCAGGTGGTTTGAGCGGCCAGGCAGCATTAGTGGAGGTTACTGGAGTCGTTTCACAGCTAAACGGAGATGGTCTTGGCGTAATGGCGTCGGTCCATGGTGAGGTGACCGCACGGGCTCAACGGCGGCAGAGAGCGCGCACCGCGCCCTGCGGTTCACGACGAGAGCGGCAGCGCATTCGGGGGAGTGGAAGGCCACGCGGCGGGCTCCGGTGATTTGGGCGGCGCTGGGTGGCGTCGTCGGCGCCGTGTCTCCCGCTGGCATCCGCAAAGCCGCCGCCGGCGTCGGTGACGGGGCGGCGCACCTTCTGCTGCTCGTCGCCGACGCCCGCAAGGCGCCAGGCGTTCGTGCGGTGCAGGAACAAGGGGGAGGGGACGAGGAGCAAGGCGACGCAGAGGCACTGGCGAGATCGACGTCCTTCTCTGAAGAAAACGACAGCAGGCCACTGACTGAATCTCTGAATATACTGAACTTGACATAGACAGTGCACTGCAGGTGTTCGACAGAAGGTTTTGGCTATGAGATAAATTTTTCTGGAGCTTTAACTTGGTGAGATGACCACTCAATGCACCCAGAGGCTGCCTGATTTTTCTTGGAATTTTTGGAGAAGGTTTTGAATGAATGTCACCAAATTTAACAAATCTGGTCCAAACTTGCAGCAAGTGTAGTTTGAAAATTTTGAACTAAAGACCAGTGGATCTTCATGGATCTTGGTTGAGGGTTGAAAGGACTAGGGAGGAGAGTTGGTTTGGGGGCAAAAATCAAAATAGAAAGTGGAGTTCCTTTGTTACTCTCCAAGTGCTAGGAAAGAAGGCAGAAATTTATTTGAATAGAATTTGAATGGAAATAATCACATGGGGAGGTTCAACTTGCTGGATTTGATGCAAATCATGATCCAAAGGTGAGGAAGTGGTTAGGAGAGGGGATTTGCACTAATGCCATGGCAAGAAGGAATTGTTGAAAGTGGCAAAGGACTTTCCAAAAGCCATGGTGCAAATTCAAAAAGATTTTCAAAAGTTCTTTTTCCCAAATGAAAAACATTTTGTCTTGAGTCCAAATGAAAAGCAAGAACTTCCAAGACCAAAGGCAGATCTTGGGTGAATCCAAACAAAACTTTTGCCATAAAAAAATATTTGAGAGGGAGAGTTCTCTTAAAGGAAAAATTTAAATCACTCCCCTCAAGTCAAATAAAAAAAATCTTTTGAAAAATCCAAATAAAAACTTGGGTGTCACAACACCTACCCCCTTAGGAAAAATCTCGTCCTCGAGATTTCTGCTGCTCCTCAAATAGATATGGATACTCTGCTCGGAGGAAATCCTCCCTTTCCCATGTGGCTTCATCCTCAGTGTGGTTGCTCCACTGAACCCTGAAAAATCTTGTTGTTTTCTGACGGGTCCTCCATTCAGACTCTTCTAAAATCTTTACCGGCCTTTCTCTGTAGGTGAGATCTTGTTGCATATCAATGTCCTCATGAGGTACATGCTTCTCCGGGTTACTCACACATTTTCTCAATTGAGAGACGTGGAATACATCATGGGCGTCTGACAGCTCCTTGGGTAGGTCTAGCTAGTAGGCTACCGTGCCTCTTCGTGCCTTTACACAAAATGGTCCAATAAATCTTGGGGCTAGCTTCCCCTTAATTTTGAACCGTTGCAGACCCCTCATAGGAGATACTCGGAGGTATACGGAATCACCAGGTTCAAAGCTGACCTCACGATGCTTCTGATCATAGTAGCTCTTTTGTCGGCTCTGTGTTGTCTTGAGTCTGTCCTTGATTTGTTTAACTTTCTCCTCGGCCTCTTTAAGCATGTCTGGGCCAAAGATACGGCTGTCACCTGTTTCTGACCAATTCAGAGGGGTACGACACCTTCGTCCGTACAACGCTTCAAAGGGTGCCATTTGCAAGCTGGCTTGGTAACTGTTGTTGTAAGCAAATTCGGCATACGGCAGACTCTCTTCCCAACTGGATCCATAGGTGAGCACACAGGCTCTTAGCATATCCTCTAGGATTTGGTTTGCACGTTCTGTTTGTCCATCAGTCTGAGGGTGGTATGCTGTACTAAAAGCTAGTTGCGTGCCCAGAGCTTGTTGTAGGTGATCCCAAAATTTGGAGACGAATTGGGTGCCTCGGTCTGATATTATAGTCTTTGGGACTCCGTGCAAGCAAACTATACGGGAGAGATAAAGTTTTGCCAGTCTTTGTGTGGAGTAGGTAGTCTTCACGGGAATGAAATGAGCAACCTTGGTTAGTCGGTCTGTGATGACCCATATGGCGTCATTTCCGCATTGTGATTGGGGTAATCCGACAATGAAGTCCATTCCTATTTCATCCCATTTCCACTCCGGTATCCTGTTAGGCTGGAGTAGCCCTGCTGGCTTTTGGTGCTCGGCCTTGATGCGCTGACATGAATCGCAACAAGCAATGAATGTGGCTATATCTCTTTTCATACCGTGCCACCAAAATCTTTCCTGGATGTCCTTGTACATTTTGGTTCCTCCAGGATGGATCGAGTATGGGGCGGTGTGGCTTTCCGTCAAGATCTGTTGCTTGAGTTCCTCAATGTTAGGTACGCAAAGTCTGTCTCGGTACCATAATGTTCCTTCACTGTCTGTGACGAACTCTGAAGTCTTACTAAGATTCATTTTCTTCTTTATGCCTTCGATGCTGGGATGTCCCTGTTGAGCCTTCTTAATTTGTTCCACCAGGGTGGGTTGTATCTCCAGGTTCGATACGGTGCCCTCAGAGACTAACATCATGTTGAGCCTAGCGAATTCTCGCTGAAACTCAGGCCTCAATTCCTGCTGACCATCATTGTCCGGGCTGGGGTTTCGACTAAGGGCATCGGCCACTACATTTGCTTTCCCTGGATGGTAGTGAATACCGACGTCATAGTCTTTGACTAGTTCCAACCAGCGTTGTTGGCGTAAATTCAGCTCTGGCGGTGTGAAAATATACTTGAGGCTCTTATGGTCTGTATATATTTCACAGCGATTTCCCCACAGAAAGTGCCTCCACTCCTTGAGTGCATGTATAACTGCCGCTAGCTCCAAGTCATGTGTTGGGTAGTTTTCCTCATGTTTTCGCAGCTGCCTGGAGGCATATGCGACAACTTTGCCATCCTGCATTAGCACACATCCGAGACCTTTTCGGGACGCGTCACAATACACTTCAAAGCTCTTGTGTATGTCTGGCACGGTTAAGACCGGTGCGGTTGTCAGCTTCTTCTTGAGTTCTTGGAAGCTCTGCTCACATGCTTCCGTCCATACGAATTTCTTGTCCTTCTTGAGTAACTGTGTCATAGGTTTTGCCACAGTGGAGAATCCTTCAATAAATCTCCTGTAATATCCGGCCATTCCTAGGAAACTCCACACATCTGTAACATTGGCGGGTGCCTTCCAGTCTAGTATGGCCTTGACTTTTTCTGGGTCTACGGCCACGCCTTCTTGGTTCAATATATGGCCCAAGAAACCAACTTGTCTTAGCCAAAATTCGCATTTGCTAAATTTGGCGTACAACTGATGTTTCCTCAATTCTCCCAAAACAATTCTGAGGTGCTCAGCATGCTCTTCTGGTGTCCTTGAGTAAACCAGAATGTCATCAATGAATACCACCACAAATTTGTCCATGAATTTCATGAACACTTTGTTCATGAGGTGGACGAAATATGTGGGGGCATTGGTTAGTCCGAAAGGCATCACTGTAAACTCGTATAACCCATATCTGGAAGTGAATGCTATCTTGGGGATATCCTCTGCCCGTACCTTCAGTTGATGGTATCCCGATCTCAAATCAATCTTTGAAAATACCTTGGCTCGTGCGAGCTGGTCAAACAAATCATTTATCCGTGGCATCGGATATTTGTTTTTGATGGTGACCATATTGAGGGCTCGATAGTCTATGCACAGTCTCAATGTCCCATCCTTCTTCTTGGCGAACAACACTGGCGAACCCCATGGTGAGGAGCTGGCTCGAATAAATCCTTTGTCCAACAACTCCTTTATCTGCTTCTTCAACTCCACCAATTCTGAGGGTGCCATTCTATACGGCTTCTTATAGATGGGAGCGGTGCCAGGTGCTAGTTCAATGCTGAATTCTATTTCTCGGTCTGGTGGCATGCCTGGTAGTTCTTCAGGGAACACATCAGGAAACTCACATACCACTGGAACTTTTCTCAGTTCTGCAATGTCCATTCTGTTCAGTTTTGGCTTCTGTGATCGTGGCCTTTCTTGAGCGGTAACTCTTATTGTCTTGCCGTGATGGTGTGTGAGAATCACTGTCCGATTGAAACAGTCAATGAATCCTTTGTTGGTGGTCAACCAGTCCATCCCTAAAATGACATCCAGTCCTTTACTTTCCAACACGATGAGATTCGCGGGGAATTGTAGTCCTTCGAACTCAATGACCACCCCTTGGCAGTAACCCTGAGCGATTTGCTTATTTCCGGGGGACTTGATGATCATAGATTTTTCCAAGGGAAGTATCGGAAAACCATGTTGCGAAACAAAACTCTTCGAAACGAATGAATGGGAAGCTCCAGAATCAAACAAAACCGTGGCAGGTACTGTGTTGACAGGGAACGTACCGAGCACGATGTCTGGGGCATTCTGCGCTTCTTCCCTGGTCACATGGTTCAGGTGACCCTTCCTGTGGTTGTTGCTGGGGTTGAAGTTGTTGCGCTTGGGGGCTGGGTTGTTTCCACCATTGTTCGGCTTGGGTGCCGAGTCTCTTGGCTTCGGGCACTGTTTAGCATAATGCCCTTGTTGACCACATGCATAGCAGGTGACCCCTGGACGGTATGTGAACTCCTTGTCCCTGGCATGAAATTGTCCAACGGGCCTTGGCTCAGTAGTCGTGGATCTCCTTGGGTCTGTCCTTGGGACCTCAGTCTTGCCTCGGTTGCTGCGAGCAAGAGTCGTCTTGTCCCTCTTTCGCTTGCGGATATCTTCCAGACTACGGCGCTCATTCTCCAGGGTGATGGCCTTGTCCACCAGCGTCTTAAAATCCGGAAAGGTGTGCACGATCAGTTGGCATCTTAACGCTGGTGCCAGGCCGTCCAGGAATTTTTCCATCTTCTTGCTTTCTGTCATGTGCTCGTCGTAGGCATAACGAGACAGTTGGGTAAACTGGCCGTTGTATTCTGTCACTGACATGCCTCTTTGCTTCAGGTCATCAAACTCTCTCTTCTTGATCTTTAGGATGCTTCTGGGGATGTGTGCCCCACGGAAGCCTTCCTTGAACTCTTCCCAGGTGATGTTGTGTTCCCTGGGGTGCATGTGTAGGAAGTTTTCCCACCATGCTGCGGCTGCTCCAGTAAGGTAGTGTGGTGCATAGAGCACCTTCTCATGATCTGAGCATTGAGCGATAATCAGTTTCCTTTCAATCTCACGAAGCCAATCATCGGCTTCTAGCGGCCTATCGGTGTGGGCAAAAGTTGAGGGGCGAGTCTTCTGTAACTCAGATAACTTGGAATGTGGTTGATAGGGTTCACGGTGGTTTCCCATATTGATGACATGATTCATCATCTCTTGGTGCTGTTGCTGACTTTGCTCGAAGAGACGGCACACTTGGGATAGTGCTGCTTCGCTGTCTTGTTGGCTGGACTGACCCTGAGTGAAATTGTTGCTGGTCTGTGTCCCGTAAACCTCTTCTGGCTGATTGGGCATAGAGCGAGTCCATGGGCGAGACATTTTTCCAGTCTGGGGTATTATTTGCAAAACCCATGAGAAAACTGTGTAGCACAAGAAAATCTCGCAAAGGCAACATTTAAAACGGTTCAAGGTTTTCAAAGAAACACAAATGATTTTTTTCATGGAGAAGAAGTGCTTAACATAAAACTTACATTGCGAAAAGCAAACACATGATACAGCACTCAGGATGCGCGTACACAATCCTGACATGTTATTATAGAACTAGCGTACTACTCCGGAAGGCAGCAAACACACCAATACAAACTAGCGTACAAATAAAACAACACATCATACAAGCAGGCATAACACGCGGCTACTCGGTGCTCTCAGTCGGAGATGGTGAAGATCTCCTTCCCCTTGCCAATGGCAAGGCTCAGCGGTCCAGGAGAGTCAACCTCCTCCTCTCTAGCTGGCTCCTGGCGCGTAATGCTGCGCTGCGGTGATGGTGCGGGGGCGACTGGTGGTAGAGCGCGTGCGGCAGGCGGTGCGGCTCTGACTGGAGTAGGAGCGATGACACGGTCGAACTCCTCAGTGGTAGGCAGACGGCGAGCAGTGGCCAAAACGGCCGGTGCATACGAGGCTGAAGACGAGATGAATGTCAGAGGCGGCGCCGTGTGGAGAAGCTCCTTCCTGCTGGCAGGACCGCCCCGGACCAAGTCCATGCGGGCAGCCACAAGATCATCTACGAGGTTGTCGAAAGACTCCTCCAGAGCCTTGAGATACTCCACAACCATCTCGATGGCTTCATCTCGTTCTCCCCGATGGCAGGCGAACGCATAGTGGCTGGTGTAAGGCACATGGCATGGGAGGTAGCGGTAGCGACGAGTCTTCATCGTAGGAAGGATGTCCCGAAGGCGAGCTATCGCCTCCCGGGCAGCCATCTGCATGGCATGCCTCTCCGTAGGCATGGCCCTTCCCGTAAAACGGAAGTGACGAGCAGCAGAACGTCCTCCCCTGAACTGCACCACGGCTTGGTGCATAGACACGTCGTCACTGAGCTTGTGCTGATAGAGTGTGAACTCCGGGCGAGCTGCTGGCCCGATCGCGAGCTTGGTGATGGAGACGAGGAGCTTGACAAACCCCTCGGGCACGTTGGTGAACACTCGATTCTCACAGCTGCTGCCAGCCATCTACAAAAGTAGGCAAAAATTCTGAGTAGTCATGTCATAAATTTATGATGACCAACAGAAATTAGCTACAATTGCAAAACGCTGAAAAAAAATCACAAAAGACGCTAATAACCGATTAGCGATCGCACCTAGTGGCTTCCTACAGTCAGCCTGGCTCTGATACCAAGCTTGTCACGACCGGTTTTTCAATAAAATAATTATTGACAGACCAATCCCTTTTACGGACCAGCGAGGAAGAATCCCTTCTCACTGGTAGACAATATCTTGGTCACAGAAGAAAAATACCAGGAGTACCAAATATAATACAAGGTTGAGCAGAGACTGCCCAACAATTTATTACATGCACGCCGCTAAAACAATACGGCGGAAAGGGTGGCAACTACTAACTCACGATAATAACGGTGGTAGAAATATCACCGCGAAGCGAGTGATATGATTCCAGAATACTACAGCTCATCGAGCGTCAGAGTGAGGCTCGAGAAGACTTATTGCGGGTGGCGGAAGCGTATACAATACAAGTGACCAATATCCGGGATCGCGCAGGACTGACTGGGACTCCTCTAGGCATCGGACGCGCTATCAAATTCTTCATCCAAGAGATCGCCTTCGTCAACATCTGGCCAAATCAACAAGCCAGGTGAGTACTATGAAAGTACTCGCAAGACAGTTCGGACATAAGGTATAACAAATGCAGACATGAAGTACATGAATAAGTTAACCAGTGCGATCAGACATAGAGATGATAAATACTGGGTGCCAAGCGAGGGTCTGAATGACGCCTCGAGCGGAAACTGCAGAATAGTAATACTGGTACCAAACGAGTGTCTGAAAGACTCCTCAAGTGGAAAATGCGGAATAATAATACAGGTGCCAAACGAGTGTCTGAAAGACTCCTCGAGCGGAAAATGCGGAATGATAATGCCACAGTCGGGCGTCGGGGCGACACCACAAAAAGGGCTTATAACAAAAATTAAAGACAGTGCATGCCACAGTCGGACGTCTGAGCGACATCGCATAAAGGGCTTATATTTAATGTAAGAAACAAAAACACGCCACAGTCGGACGTCTGCGCGACGTCAAATAAAGGGCTTATATCACAGCTCAATAATACAACAGTTTGGGAACATAATTTATCACGAGCATGAAACAAATATAAAGTTAGTCCATCCACAGGAATAACAATAAATCTGGATTACCACTTGAGCTTGTTCACCGGGAACAGGTTTTCCAATGCGGATAGATATGGATAATAATGTTTTCATTACTTGATCATGGATACGATGATATGGAAAGAATTGACTCTGCAGAGTTTGTACTTAACCACAGCCAACGGATTTCAGTAGTCACGGGGACTAGTTCCGTCTACGGTGTTTTGGAAGAAACACGTCTAACCAGTACACACCCAATTTAACCATCCGAAGCCAGGGATCACCCTCGGCAACGTTCAAGAAAAACCTTGAGACGGGGAGGCTACAACCTCGCGTAGCATGGGATCAAATTTCTATACGCGCGCTCTAAGGGGGTGCCCCCCCTCTCGGTCCCAACCGGAAACACCCATGCCCCCTGACCGGATGACTGGCTTTAATCCTGGGCCAAGGTACCATCATCTCGGCCTCTCTGTTTGGTGTGTACACGGAAAGAGGTTACCAACTTACTAAACCGCATCCTGGCAATGAGACATGTGGTAGCACGGAAAGGGGAAAGAACGGTAACGTGGCTCCAACCACGTTAACGTCGAAGGAAGTCGGATGACGCAAGGCTGGTATGCTACAACAGTACCACCTTGTTGCCCTTCATGTCACCACATGATTAGGCCATCTCTCATCAGAGATCATCGCAACTTTGGAACATGCGGGAAAAGAACGATAACGTAGCTCCAACCACGTTAACGTCGGAGAAAGTCGGATGACGCAAGGCTGGTATGCTACAACAGTACCACCTTGCTGCCCTTCATGTCACCACATGATTAGGCCATCTCTCATCAGAGATCATCGCGACTTTGGAACGACCGGGTAGTTGCCTTACAAGCAACGAGGTATTTACCGACACTCATATGCCACGCACAAACTTTCTAGCAAACATGCAAACATCTGTCATATCAAATGTTCAAAACATGCTTGCCTGGTTCGGAGAAGTCGGAGTCTAGCTCGGCGAAGTTCGCGGCTCCGTCACCTCTTCCGGAACCTACGGCAATCACGAAACGGGTACTAACGTGAAAACCAATGGGTGCACAGAAACTTTTCCAAATATTTTTCAAATAACTCCCATAAAAAACTAGACAAAATTTGAAGATTGTCAGAAAAAGAATCACTCAAAAATTCCTTTTTATTAAAAAGTTATAAAGGTTTCTGTCCAGGGACTTATCTATAATGAAACAGAAAAGTTCCAGGGTTTTAACTGAGAAAACAGAAAACGGTTCGATTGGGAATGCGCAAGCGCAAAGGAGAAAACGTATTTGCCCGAAGGCGTCAACAGAAAACGGTTCGAGGTGGAATAAAACAGAGGCTGACACGCGGGGTCCACATGTCAGGTTTGAAAAGCTCGCCGGCGCCCGAAGACTGCGGTGGACGCCGGCGTCGAACCACGGCGAGTTAGGAGAAACGGAGGGTACCAAGAGCTTCAGCGTCCTCTTCCGCGTCGGTGGGTGGTGGACTCGTCCAACGGGGAGCACCACGTCAACGGCGACACTTTCTCCGGCGGACGGCGGCTCGGGTGAGGATGGGGAACTCCGGTGGAGGGCTGCAAGCTTCAAATTGAAGTGCGGGTCAGAAAGAGGGATGCATGGTGAAGCTACTGGTAAGAGAATGGAGGCGGAGGAGCGCACACGGGGGCGAATCGGGCTGGATCCCGTGGCGGGTCGCGGCGGCCGGAGTCGAGGAAGGCGACCTCCTCGGGGCTCTACCGGTGGCTAGGCTTGCTCTAGGGGGAGTGCAGGGATGGTGGGTGCTCGAGTTGAAGCTCAGGGCCTCTATTTATAGGCAGATCGACGGGGTGGCCGTGAACGGAGAATCTCCGGCGAGCGATTACAGCGGAGCAGTGGATTGGCAGGTGGTTTGAGCGGCCAGGCAGCATCAGTGGAGGTTACTGGAGTCGTTTCACAGCTAAACGGAGATGGTCTTGGCGTAATGGCGTCGGTCCACGGTGAGGTGACCGCACGGGCTCAACGGCGGCAGAGAGCGCGCTCCGCGCCCTGCGGTTCACGACGAGAGCGGCAGCGCATTCGGGGGAGTGGAAGGCCACGCGGTGGGCTCCGGTGGTTTGGGCGGCGCTGGGTGGCGTCGTCGGCGCCGTGTCTCCCACTGGCGTCCGCAAAGCCGCCGCCGGCGTCGGTGACGGGGCGGCGCACCTTCTGCTGCTCGTCGCCGACGCCCGCAAGGCGCCAGGCGTTCGTGCGGTGCAGGAACAAGGGGGAGGGGACGAGGAGCAAGGCGACGCAGAGGCACTGGCGAGATCGACGTCCTTCTCTGAAGAAAACGACAGCAGGCCACTGACTGAATCTCTGAATATACTGAACTTGACATAGACAGTGCACTGCAGGTGTTCGACAGAAGGTTTTGGCTATGAGATAAATTTTTCTGGAGCTGTAACTTGGTGAGATGACCACTCAATGCACCCAGAGGCTGCCTGATTTTTCTTGGAATTTTTGGAGAAGGTTTTGAATGAATGTCACCAAATTTGACAAATCTGGTCCAAACTTGCAGCAAGTGTAGTTTGAAAATTTTGAACTGAAGACCAGTGGATCTTCATGGATCTTGGTTGAGGGTTCAAAGGACTAGGGAGGAGAGTTGGTTTGGGGGCAAAAATCAAAATAGAAAGTGGAGTTCCTTTGTAACTCTCCAAGTGCTAGGAAAGAAGGCAGAAATTTATTTGAATAGAATTTGAATGGAAATAATCACATGGGGAGGTTCAACTTGCTGGATTTGATGCAAATCATGATCCAAAGGTGAGGAAGTGGTTAGGAGAGGGGATTTGCACTAATGCCATGGCAAGAAGGAATTGTTGAAAGTGGCAAAGGACTTTCCAAAAGCCATGGTGCAAATTCAAAAAGATTTTCAAAAGTTCTTTTTCCCAAATGAAAAACATTTTGTCTTGAGTCCAAATGAAAAGCAAGAACTTCCAAGACCAAAGGCAGATCTTGGGTGAATCCAAACAAAACTTTTGCCATAAAAAAATATTTGAGAGGGAGAGTTCTCTTAAAGGAAAATTTTAAATCACTCCCGTCAAGTCAAATAAAAAATCTTTTGAAAAATCCAAATAAAAACTTGGGTGTCACAGAGAGGAATATTGCGGAACGATCCACTGGCTAACAAACTTGGCATGGTGGAGGATGGCCTATCTTATTCACCCATCAAGGTGCTTGCTCTAACTTTGCAAAGTTGTATTGGTCGCACATATTTTGCATCTGACCTCTTGCATTACCTCTACTTTGTTACACCATATGCTTAGTTTAAGCATCATATATGAGTATATGCCATACCTATCCATTTTCTGTACCTATTCCATGTGTCGTCACACTATGTTTTTCCAGTGAAATGTTGTTCTTTCGTAATAGATGTCCAAAAGGAAGAGGGTGAGTGCAGATCCTCAAGGAGTACAAACTAGGTATTTGGAAAAGGTAGTGATACCTGTTAAATCAGATAGATCAGCAGCCACAGAAAACACAGGCCCAACTGTACCACACTTTACCCCTACTCCAGTGGCCAAACCCCTATTAGAATAGCTGGGAGCCCAGCGTCAGGTACTGTCTATGATATCAATTCAAAATTTGAACTCCTAAATTTCTGCTTGTGCCTTACCTTCTCTCTTGTATGAAAACTAATTTCAGATGAATCTCCTTGCTCAAAGGATCATACGATCTCAAAACAATAATGGGCTCTGCATTGCTCTTGTCAGTACCTCTCTCCCTTTTGCCTTGTAACGTTGTACTTAATTAATTGCTATTTGATTATGTATCATCAGTCTGCACCTGAGCTTCATTATCCTCTGTTTCTTCCTATATTATTTGATCTATATTTACTCTTTGCAAAATGTAGAATAATGGCAACGCTTATAAAGAATTCTCTTTGGGGAATTTATTGAATTATCCTTCCATCAACATGGAGAAGGGCTTTGTCCAGCCCGTGTTAACATGTAATGTAAGTTCATCCTTCTCAAGCCTTCAAACTTTGTTCTAGTATAGATTTTGATAGGCATCATTTCCTCCACTGCTGTTTGCTTTGCTGTTTACATCTGATTGGATGTTTGCAACAACTACCAGTTTCAAATTGTAGTTGTAAAAACATGTTCCTTATGCAGAACAGATCCATTAATTTGCTTATATAATTGTGAAACCTGTTACGTGTCTCCTTGTTTCTCTTTCAGACTCGTATCTCTTACGCCAGGCAGAACTTTAGGGAAGATAGTGAGCCACACCATCTTGAGGGCAGCGAGATGACCCCAAGGTCCTGTCTTGATGAAGACAGTGAGTTGAAGCTACTCACCAGCAGGTGTGAGACAACCTCTGTGCAATCGCTGCCTCAATCAGTTCGACTTCTTCAGTCTCAACTTAAAGCGGAAAGGCTTGCTTCAGCTCAGCTCCGACTTGAAGTCAAAGATGCAATGAAGATGTCAGAGGACTGCCGTGCGCACCATCATGCCTTAAATCTAGTGTTGATGCATCTATCATTGACACAACTGAGGTCTACTCAGCTTCTTCACCTGTTTGGGGGGCCCGGCGTGGCCAGGCCTAGTGCCTTCTGAAGTGCTCTCAGTTTTGTATATTCTTTTGTCGGCGCGTTTATTTGCACTGGTGGCGAACTTTCATGCCCAGTGGATGTAATATGTGTGATAGCCGTGATAGCCTAGCGTAAGTTGCTTGCTTATTTATTTCCTTGTTGTCTTGTTTATTTGTTTGCTTGTAGTCATTGCAGTTCTTTTTCCGTGGTTTGCTAGTGGCTGCAATAACCTATTTTTTAAAACTAGGCCACAATAACCATGGGCTAATATTTACTGTAGTGACACTGGGCCTCCTACGGGCCGTAGAAACAGTGGGCCTTCTACGGGCCGTAGAAACAGTGGGCCTTCTACGGGCCATAGAAACAATGGGCCTTCTACGGGCCGTAGAAACAATGGGCCTTCTATGGGCCGTATCATCAATGGGCCTTATACGGGCAGTATGATCGATTGGCCAAACATGGGCCAATAACAGGCCGCATTATGGCCGTAAACGGGCTAGAGTTGGAATCGTCCGTTCATGGGCCGACCATAACGGGCCATCGTTAATAGGCCGTATTTGATGACGCTATGAAAACGGCCCAACGTATTAACGGACCACAAACGGGCCGACGGTAACCACGGGCTGAATTTGGCCCACAAGCAGAAAATGACAGTAACGGGCCGTAAGTAAACGAATGCTGGAAATGAGCCCAAGAATAAATGGGCTCTGAGAAGGCCGAAAGATAACATGGGCTGGAAACGGCCCAACGGAATAACGGGCCGTTAATGGGTATAAAGTGATACACTGTTCATTACGGGCCAGTTTCACCACGGGCCGTTAATGGGTGTAAAGTGATACACTGTTCATTACGGGCCAGTTTCACCACGGGCCGTTAATAGGCCAAGAGTTACATAGGGCCTCATATGGGCTGAAAGACGTCATGGGCCATACATGGGCCAGAAGTGAAAACGGGCTGGAATCATATTGGGTGGCCCAGATGACGCTACTGGGCCTAATTCGGATAGGGCGTAACGGGCCTTGGGTTAGCGGGCCGTAAATGGGCTATATGCGAAAAGGTCGTTAACAGGCTTTACATGGGCCGGCCCGCCACCTTTTGACCAAGTCAAACGGGCCGGCCTTTTCACAGGAATGGGCCTCTGTTGGGCCGTGCCACATGTCGACGTATCATAGGCGCCTTCTGTCCAATGAGTGGATGACATCTGTCCCAACGATGAGCCGACACGTGTTTCCTCCCGCCAATGATGATTTTAGACGTGGAAAATCCCCATTGGTCGGGGCTGTTAACGGGTTATCGGATCCAAAACCCGACCCGATAGCTTAACGGTGTTCCGTTACGGTGGATGCCACCTGTCGGTCACCCATGACGAAAGCACTTCTGTGACGCGGGATTTATCGTCATGGAAGTGGACACTTCCGTGATGATAATTTTGGTAATGTCATGGAACACTTCTACGACAGCACAGGTATGACTATCTTGATTCTGTCATAAAATCATCATGGATGTACATGCATGACAGAAAATGTGACCTACTATGACAAACACGTATCATCACGGAAGTGTTTTTTTTTTGTAGTGACGGCCACTTGCAAAAGTGAGATCTGATAAAGATAATAAGATAAATATTTTTGGTATTTCTGTTATATTGATTGGAAAATAAAGATTGCAAAATAAACGGCGACAGAAATAGCTAGTTGATGGGAAACTAATGTGATGTAAAATAGACCCGGGGGCCATAGGTTTCACTAGTGGCTTCTCTCAAGATAGCATGTATTACGGTGGGTGAACAAATTACTGCCGAGCAATTGATAGAAAAGCGCATAGTTATGATGATATCTAAGGCAATGATCATGAATATAGGCATCACGTCCGTGTCAACTAGACCGAAACGATTCTGCATCTACTACTATTACTCCACACATCGACCGCTATCCAGCATGCATCTAGAGTATTAAGTTCATAAGAACGGAGTAACGCATTAGGCAAGATGACATGATGTAGAGGGATAAACTCAAGCAATATGATATAAACCCCATCTTTTTATCCTCGATGGCAACAATACAATACGTGTCGTTTCCCTTTTTGTCACTGGGATCGAGCACCGCAAGATTGAACCCAAAGCTAAGCACTTCTCCCATTGCAAGAAAGATCAATCTAGTAGGCCAAACTAAAATGAAATTCGAAGAGACTTGCAAAGATATCAAATCATGCATATAAGAATTCAGAGAAGAATCAAATAATATTCATAGATAATCAAGTTCATAAACCCACAATTCATCGGATCTCGGCAAACACACCGCAACAAGAGTTACATCGAATAGATCTCCAAGAAGATCAAGGAGAACTTTGTATTGAGATCCAAAGAGAGAGAAGAAGCCATCTAGCCAATAACTATGGACCCGAAGGTCTGTGAGAAACTACTCACACATCATCGGAGAGGCTATGGTGTTGAGGCCCTCCGTGATCAAATCCCCCTCCGACAGATCATCGGAAAAGGCCCCAAGATGGGATCTCATGGGTACAGAAGGTTGCGGCGGTGGAAAAGGTGTTTCGT
Organism: Triticum aestivum; assembly: GCF_018294505.1. Lineage (NCBI taxonomy): Eukaryota > Viridiplantae > Streptophyta > Magnoliopsida > Poales > Poaceae > Triticum > Triticum aestivum. The sequence continues at coordinate 432,250,099 of NC_057799.1, read as the reverse complement.
GGCTCCCCTGGATGTTTTTAGGGTATAAGAGTATATATAGGCGAAAGAAGTAGGTCGGTGGAGCTACGAGGGGCCCACGAGGGTGGGGGACGCCTACCCCCTAGGCGCGCCCCTGCCTCGTGGCCGCCTCGTTGCTTCCTTGACTTCCACTCCAAGTCTCCTGGATTGCGTTTGTTCCAAAAAAGATCCTCGCGAAGGTTTCGTCCGTTTGATATTCCTTTTCTGCGAAACACTAAAATAGGCAAAAAAAACAGCAATTTGCACTGGGCCTTCGGTTAATAGGTTAGTACCAAAATAATATAAAAAGGTATAATAAAACCCATTAAACATCCAAAACAGATAATATAATAGCATGGAACAATCAAAAATTATAGATACGTTGGAGACGTATCACCTCACTCTCTCTATGTGGTGGTATCTCACTCACTCCCTCAAGGCAGGTGCACTCAATGTCACATATGGTAGAGTCACTCAAATCACTCAAGTGGTGGTGGTGGTGGCTCTCCTAACATGAGAATTGGGGCAACTCGTCATATATGGGGCTAGTGGTGAACACACTCTCACTTTCAATATGGTGGCATAAGTCACTCATGTCATCATACGTCGCCGTGGTCGAAGGGAAAATCCTATGCTCAATCATCTCGTAGTCGTCGCCATGGATGAAGGCCGAAGATGGCACATCATCACTCTCGTCGTGGATGAAGGCCGAGGATGGCACAACATCGCTCTCCTCCATGACCGAAGGGAAAATCCCATGCTCGATCATCTTCCTTGAGGGGCTTCCGAAGATGGAAGTGTCGCCCTTGATTGTACGTGGTCGCCTTGGACTTGACGAGCTCGATGTAGGCGTACTCGTGGGAAGTAGGCGAAGATGCCGTACGTCCGAAGGCGAAGATGCCTTGATAACATGTGGCAAAGATGCCGAAGTGGTGTTGGTAGCCGTAGCTTCCTCTCGGTGGTGACGATGTTGTTGTAGTCAATGGCGCTCTTCGTCATCATACACCTTGGGCTTGCGGTCGTCTTGGCGGTCGTCTCGAAGATGATGACGGTGCCGCTTGGTACTCTCATCGTGTGGTCGTTCCGAAGACTTGCGACTTGAGCGTCTCCGCCTTGAAGATGACGAAGAGGAAGAAGACTTGTAGTTGGCCCACACGTGTCGGATGTCATCCAATTGTGCATCCAACTTGGTGTCGATGTAGTCCCTTGTCCGTGCTTCGCTTTGGTGAATGTCGATGGTGAGTCTCTCAATGCCTCGCACTGCTCGTTGTAGTCCGAAGATGGACGTTTTGGTGATGTAGTTGTTTGCGTCGTCGTTGTCATGGAAGACCGGAGATGAAATGCCTTGCCTATCCATCACAAGACTCGAGCAAGTGTAAGTGGAAGAAAGGAAAGAACTAGACCAAATGTACCTTTCCAATGTTGAAGATGGATCGATGATCACTCAATAATGTAACAAGGAAATAGCACAATTGGTACCGGATCTTGTCAATTCTCACACCTACACAAGTAAGGCTTATGGTGGAGCTCGGTGAGGATAGTGGCACAAAAACTTGATGCAAAATGTTAGCAAGAGTCAATAATGTTGGAAAAGATCCACAAATTCACAAGTGAAACAAGTAGACCAATAGCAATATGTGGCACATGGAAACACACACACGGATAGATAAATGGGGTCGTGCAACCAAGGAATGAGCACGAAATGTGGAATCCACGGAAAACGCTCGTGTTGCACAACTCAAGAGAGACGCTAGCACGATTGCTCAATAGGCGGATATGACACTTGTGCACAACCTATAAGATGCAAAATGCATGAGCTTTCTATCCCAAGTACGATGTTCCCGGTGTTCTTCTCAAGATGATCCAAGATGATCGGATATGGCAATCTTATGTGCAATGTGGTATGATGCTATGGCTATTGCTTGCAAGCTCTTTGCTCTCTTTTTTTGCTTAAAAGCTTATTCCTTTTTTATATGACCACTTATGCGAAATGCTCGAACCAAGATAGCAATTGTGTATATGCGGGAACAATCTTGTGACACAAGGGATGATATGATGATACCAATATGATATGGTATGTATGCAATGGAAGGTGCGGATCACTAATGTGCACAAGTAACGTTGCCGGCAATACTCAATGGCTAGTCTCGATAGGCAAGTGACGCAAAATGGGCTAAGGGGTTAACAATGTAATGGCAAGAATATACAATGAAGGGATACCACGATACCAAGATGATATAAAGGTTACCATTCTTGCTTACGGTTAGGGTGTAAAAACGGTGAAGTGGTCGATGTCGAATCCTTGTCGAAGGTGAGCGGCGGTGTTTTCGATGTCGAACCGTTCCTAGTTAGCCGAAACACCCTAGGAAACAGAAAAACCGCAAACTCAAAATCTCAAAGGAAAATGTCAAATGGTAGTAGCGGAATGCGTAGGTGATTCCGGAGTTAGCAATGGTAAAGTGGTGGTGGTGGTTGATGACAAAGCAACCGTCCATAAGTAGCCGAAACACCTTGGGAGACTCAAGTCACCCCTCAAGGAACCACAAATGCTATATGGAACTAAATGGGTTATGTTGCAGAAAGCTATGGTGGTTTTGCGGATGATATGGTGGATGTCCTAGGCAAAGATGCCAAAATGCCAAAAAAATATGGAGTCAAATGGTGTTGGAACCTATCTATATGGATGGGGGTGTCAATAGCTACTCAGCGAGCTAAAGAACGTCAAAATCGGACTCCATGAGCGAAAGTTATGGCAGAAATGGTGATGGTGTTGGGCTGATTCGGGGGGGGCGGACCGGGTGCCCGGTGGTCGGGGGTGAGGGCACCCGGGGTGGTCCGGGGCAAACAGCCTGGGGGTGCGGGTGCCTGGGGGTTCGGGTTGCGGGCACCCGGGGTGGTCAGCGGGAATGCACGGGGGGTCCGGGTGCCCGGGGTTTGAGGTTCGGGTGCCCGGGCGTGACGGATTTGGGCGAAAAATCGTGGGAAAATGGAAGAAATTCATGGATTTCGTGGAGGGAAAGGTGGAGATGGATGGGGGGAAGGCTAGATCCACTTGAAACCAAGCAAATCCATGGATCAAATCCAATAAAACCTCATCAAACCAACAAATCACAAAAAAAATTGGGGCTATTTTTGGTGGGGAATTTCCAAAATTGGGGAAGAACACAACAAAATTAGGCTAGAGAACAAGAAGGGGGCTCCAATTTCATGAGAAACCATGGCTCATGATACCAAGATGTTGTAGGGTGGAACCCTAGCTTGAGATCTTTCACGAATTGGAGGGGAAATCCCCAAGAACACGAAGAAACACGAAGAACACAAGAGAGGGGAAACACTCAAATTGACTAGATCCAGTCATACATATGCTAGATCCAAGAACACACAAGAGGTCACAATGATCCAAGAACAACAAAGGAAAGATACAAGGTACTAGTTCATCCCAATCCTATGAGGAGAGAGGTCTTGATGATCCTATGATGGGGATCCTTCCCAAGATGGGGGCTTGATATCCACTAGGGATCTTCTCCTAGGAGGTCTTGATCTCCTAGAGGAGTGGGTACAAGGAGCAAAGCTCACATAATCATCGCATATACTTTGCTATCCTCTATAATGAGCTAGGGGAGGTCCTTATATAGTTTAGAGACCAAATAAGAGGAGGAGGGGGATATAAGGGTGAAAACCCAAAGAGGCACGCAGGCCCTCGGAGTGGTCCGGGCACTCGGTGCAAAGGGGTCCGGGCACCCGGACAGGTCAGGGGCCGGTTGTAGGTGGCCCGGGCACCCGAGGCTGCAGAGGCTGGGCACCCGGACTAGGCCGAGGCCGGCTGGAGCAGGGCCGGGCACCCGGGGGTTGATGGCTCGGGCACCCGGTGGGGGGCTGGGCCGCGCTAGGAGGAGGCCGGGCACCCGCGGTGTGATGGCCCAGGCACCCGGGGTGGGCAGCACCAGCGCCCAGGCGGCGGCTGGGCCAAGGGCCGGGCACCCGGGGTTGGCTGGGGTAGCGCCCAAGGGAGGGTCGGGCACCCGGGGTGGCCAGGGACTTGCTCATCCGGCGGTTGGGGTCCGGGCACCCGGGGTGGCAGGTGGTCGGGCACCCGGGGTGGTCCGGGACCTCTCTTGCTTCACGCCTCGCGCGCCCTTCCTCCTTCTCCTCCACCATAGGTGATTGTGTCTCTGTGCTCGCCTCTTCACGGTCTTCTTCTTGGTACCTACGAGTGCATAGAGTTTCCATTTGATGTAGAATCCGACTCTCGTGTGAATCCGAATGAAAATCAAAGAGGAAAGAGTTCACCTCGGTTTCGACGGTGTGTGCACGAGCTCTCGTCGTAGGTTCTCTCTGTGCTTGCGGTGGCGGGGTGACGTCCATGGGGATGGTCGAGGGATGCTCCGCATCACCTATTCAATCCCACTTTTATTAATTTTAGCATCAAGATCTAAAACCTCCGAATCATTGGGACGCCTTTTAACTAAAGTTGACTCATCTCCAGTCCCATCTTTATCAAGATTCATATTGGAAAACAAAGATTTAATAGGAGTCACATCAATCACTTTTAGATCTTCATCATTATTATCATGAAAACTAGAAGAACACACTTTCACAATGCAATCCTTTTTAGCACGCATCCTAGTGGTTCTTTCTTTGCACTCATCAATGGAAATTCTCATGGCTTTGAGAGACTCATTGATTTCATGCTTAGGTGGAATAGATCTAAGTTTCAAAGAATCAACATCGAGAGAAATTATATCCACGTTCCTAGCCAACTCATCAATCTTAGGCAATTTTTCTTCAAGCAAAGCATTGAAATTCTTTTGCGAAATCATAAATTCTTTAACACTAGTCACAAAATCATAGGGCATCTTATTAAAATTTTCAAAAGAGTTGTTGTAGGAATTACCATAATTATTAGAGGAATTACTAGGAAACGGCATAAAATTGAAGTTTCCTCTATACGCGTTGTTACCAAAATTGTTCCTACCAACAAAATTCACATCCATAGATTCATTATTATTCTCAATCAAAGTGGACAAAGGCATACCATTAGGATCAGAAGAAACACTCTTATTAGTAAACAATTTCGTAAGTTCATCCCTCTTTCCACTAAAAACATTAATCTCTTCAATCGCATGAACTTTTTTACTAGTGGATCTTTCGGTGTGCCATTGAGAATAATTAACCATAATATTATCTAGGAGTTTAGCAGCTTCTCCTAAAGTGATTTCCATAAAAGTGCCTCCCGCGGCCGAATCTAAAAGATTTCTAGAAGCAAAATTCAATCCGGCATAAAAAATTTTGTATAATCATCCATAAATTCGAACCATGTGTAGGGCAATTACGTATCATTAAGTTCATCCTCTCCCAAGCTTGTGCACATGCTCATGATCAAGTTGCTTACAATTCATAATATCGTTTCTAAGAGAGATGATCTTAGCAGGAGGAAAATACTTAGAGATAAAAGCATCTTTGCACTTATTCCATGAATCAATACTATTTTAGGCAAAGAAGAGAACCAAGTTTTAGCATGATCTCTAAGAGAAAACGGAAATAGCTTCAATTTAACAATATCATTATCCACATCTTATTTTTGCATATCACACAAATCAATAAAGTTGTTTAGATGGGTAGCGGCATCTTCACTAGGAAGGCCAGAAAATTGATCTTTCATGACAAGATTCAACAAAGCAGCATTAATTTCACAAGATTCAGCATCGGTAATAGGAGCAATCGGAGTGCTAATAAAATCATTGTTGTTGGTATTGGAAAAGTCACATAATTTAGTATTATGTTGAGCCATCGTGACAAACAGCAATCCAACACACAAGCACAAAAGAAGCAAGCGAAAAGAGGCGAATAGAAAAGAGGCAAAGAAAAGGCAAAGGTTTTTGAAAATCCTTTTAGATGTGGGGGAGAGGAAAACGAGAGGCGAATGGCAAATAATGTAATGCGAGGGAGAAGAGTTTGTGATGGGTACTTGGTGTGTCTTCACTTGAGCGTAGATCTCCCCGGCAACGGTGCCAGAAATCCTTCTTGCTACCTCTTGAGCATGTGTTGGTTTTCCCTTGAAAAGGAAAGGGTGATGCAACAAAGTAGCATAAGTATTTCCCTCTGTTTTTTAGAACCAAGGTATCAATCCAGTAGGAGATAACACGCAAGTCACCTAGTACCTGCACAAACAATCAAGAATCTTGCAACCAATGCGTTAAGGGGTTGTCAATCCCTTCACGGTCACTCGCAAAAGTGAGATCTAATAAAGATAGTAAGATAAATATTTTTGGTATTTTTGTTGTATAGATTGGAAAGTAAAGATTGCAAAATAGTAAAACGAGATGCGATGTAAAAAAAAGAGATGCGATATAATAAGAAAGAGATCCGGGGGCCATAGGTTTCACTAGTGTCTTCTCTCAAGATAGCATATATTACGATGGGTGAACAAATTATTGCCGAGCAATTGATAGAAGAGCGCATAGTTATGAGAATATCTAGGCAATGATCATGATATAGGCATCACGTCCGTGTCAAGTAGACCGAAACGATATTGCATCTACTACTACTATCACGTCTGTATCAGTGACGCCCGAACTTAGTCGATACAGGCGGAATGAGTACGTCAGCTCGCCATGACATTGTCTACATGCATGAAGTAGCACAAGACAGGTAATAATAATAAAGTAAAAATGAATTTACAGAATTGTTGATGCGAAATAAATTATTAAAAGAGAGGTGGCCTGGCGCGAGGCCATTGTCGACACAGGGCATCGGCGCAGCGAGGTGACAAAATCCGGATTCACACGGTCGCCCAAATTACGGATGAAATGCGCGCGGGGCTGCGACGCCATATCGGAACGCCCTAAAAAGGCGGCCGCAGCGTAGACCTTATTGCAAAACCTGCAGGACCAAGAGTCGCTGACCAGCAGAAAATATTTTTTGAAATATTATTAATATGCACATCGCGAATAACTACAAGGATTGCACCTGATGATTTATCCAACGATATCGGAACTGGTGGCAGACAAGATGATCATGGACGAGGGACGTCCAGGCAAGAGTGCCTCAGGACTGCGTCGGGCCGACCAATATATGGAACGACCGATCAGTATGTCACCGCCTAGCAGAATTCCGTCAACAGACCTTGGATCCCGCTGGCCGGATTGATCTCCACAGGGAGTTGCAGCAACAATTGTTGATGGCTTAAGTGCCGAGGAGGATAGAGCTCGGACAGAATTTTTCCCTTGAGCCACGTGCGGGCAGAAGAATCAGTATTCAATCAACATATCTTGTCCACCATTAACTTTCCTGCATACATAATGCAGTGCTGGACAAAAATAAAAAAATTCATTTGTATAATTTATTTATGCAAAATAAATAATTTGAGATATATAGTCTGGGCGCCGAGGTCCGCTTGTGACAGCGGTGACGCGACGGTGCGAACGCAGCTCGGTCCGAATTCGCGGGATGGCGATGATGTTGTGGTGCGCTCCGGACTTGCAGGGTGACAATACTGACAGGACACGATGAAGCTACAAGGAGTTTGGCCTGGAGCGTCGGCGAGATGCCTGCCAGGTCGGGGCGATGGAGCGCCATGGCATCGCGTCCGAGTCACAGACGAACAGTCCGCCGTATCATGGATATGAAGACAGCCCGGTTGCGTACAAAGTACCTGAGAAGCCAAAAAGCTGACACAGAGCTTTATGTAGATTAGAATTCAAAGTGTGCGTGTATTAATTATTTGATGAATAGTACGTCTTAGCAGTAGCCAACAGCCTTGATACTTATATAATTTAATTTAAAGCAATGAGACAAAGAGGATCTCCGTGGTGGATGACGCCGAGTGGGAATCTCCTCGGCTCCGCGTGCACTGCTTCGCGCGAGTACTTGAGTGCTATACATCCTTCTGCCCTAGGCTGCCGCCGCATGAAGCTCGGCTATTTTTTTGTGTTGGCTGTCTGTAGTAGATCCTCCAGCCCTAGGTTGTCGGTGGCCGCCGCACAGCCCGAATAAGATGTACTAGTTGGCGGCGCTGTTAAGAATTTCTCCATCTGCAAAGAGAGTTGTACGACGCTGCAGCAACGATTTTGCAAAGTAGATAATTTACGTTTGAACAGATCTAGCTAAAAAAATATCACATGATCATCCCATCGATCCGTGACGATCCCCCAGCAGGCTCGCAATGAAAGCACCAATGTCGGTTCAATATCCGGCGTATCTCGTAGTAGGGGTCCTAAGCTAGGCGTCTTGGAGCGATGGTAACATGGACACGGGGTTTTACCCAGCTTCGGGCTCTCTTGATGAGATAATACCCTACATGCTGCTTTTGATTGTATTCATATGGGTGTAGTACAGAGTACACGTATCTACCACGAGATTGTAGTAATGAATATGAGATTGCCTATTGACTAGCCTGGCCTCGGTTTATATAACACACCGGAGGCCTAGGGTATTAGGAGAGTCCTTGGCTTGGGCGCCAAGTCTTGTGGAATCCTTCTTGTATGCGGCATGGGCTGTCCGAACTGGCCCAATAGTGAACCGCCATGGGGGTCCTCGGCCCGATCCAGCTGGTCGGGAGACGACGTGGTGAGTACCCCCTAGTCCAGGACACCGTCAACCCCCCTCCCCTCCACACACACACACACACACCAAAACCTCCTCGGGCGTGCGCACATACACACACCCCCTCCCTCGCTCAAAACCCTAGCAAGGTCCCCGCCGCCGCCGTCGCCACAAGGCCTCCATTGTCAACATCTGCCGGTTTGCTCGTGCAGCTTACCCACCGATCTCCATACCTAGGCCGCCCTGAGTTTCTTAGATGACGCCTGCCAAACGCCCCCTTTCCCACAGATCCCCATCCCCATCCCCACCCCCACTCCAGAGCGTCGCAGCCTAAGCCAAGCTACGCTTCCCGTGGAGCTCGAGGAGCGACTGGCCCAAAATATGTGTATAGCGGTCTCTTCGCCCGACGTCACCGAGGAAGCTGACGACCATTACTGGTGGCAGGCACTCAAGTAGCGGGCTAAAGTATGCGGGCATGTCTCGGACACCGGCTACGACATCGAGGTCATCGACAGCGACGGCCTGAGGCGGGCTATGTCACAGGTTAAGTGGCCCATCCCCAACCCCTTGGGTTCAACCGCCGTCGATCTCATCCATGGCCCCGCCGGTGATCTCCTCTGGCTCGTTGTCAACAATTTGCCATTCTACATCGCCATCGAGCCCCTTTTGTCATTTCTTAAGGACACGTTCTGCAACGCTGGCTTGGGATCCACAACTTCCAAGTCAGACCTCATCGACGGCGACCACAAGGAGGGCACCCTCTCCGTCTCTTCCAAGGGGAAAGAGCCCATCTGCTCTTCCAAGGGGAAAGCACCCGTCTGCGACATCAAGGAGGGCACCCTACAGCCGTGATCTTCCAAGGGGAAGGATCCCATCTGCGACAACATGGAGCGCATCCAGGGTCCGTGCTCTTCCCACGGGAACGAGCCCATCTGTGACAAGTGAGGAAACCCATGATTTGTTTTGCCGTGCCTCTTCACATGGGGAAACTCATGATTTGTTTTGTCGAGTCCCTTTTGTAGTGTAGTGAGAATATGTCTAGTTTTAATTGCTATATCTGGTTGTTTGCAGTATGCCTTGTTTATTTCAGTTGTTCACAATGTGATGCTCTATATGTGCAATTATTTACTGTGCAGTACATTTCATCAATCCAGTTTTAAACATACTGATAGGAATGCATATATTTGCTTGTTGTTAAGCCTGTTATAGCTAGCATATGCCTCTTTTAAAGTTGTTTTATTGTTCGGTTGTTTGTAGTTAGCATATGTCCAGTTTCAAATGCTATCTTTGGTTGTTTGTAGTATGCCTTGTTTATTCCAGTTATTCACAACGTGATGTTCTATATGTGCAAGTATGAACTGTGCAGTTCAATTTCATCAGTACCAGTTTCAACAATACCACTATGAATGACTACATTTGGTTGCTGCATCTTGTAGTTAACACGCCTTTCCATTTTTATTTAAAAATAACCAGTGCCCTTAGACCGGCACAATACCAGTTTGAATGACTATGTTTGCTTGTTGTTAAATGTTAGGCATGTTGCAGTTAGCACACCTTTCCACTTGTTTTGCTTTACTAGTGTGCTTAAACCTGCACACTAAAGCTATCTTTTGGAGATTATTTTGTCTGCCATGGATAATTTTGGTTGATGTTTAGCCTGCTGTGCTTAACATGCTTCTCGATGTACCTACACAGGACAATTTTGGGAACGACTGCTGTTTTCCATCGATGTTAGTTTCATCTCATGGCTTATATCTACTCACTCTTCAGGATATCGGTAGCTAGTACCATATAGGCCGGCGACTGATAAGGGACTAATCGGTGAATCGGACTTTTAACTGAATATATCTTCAACCCATTTATTGTTAGGTTAACTAGGACCATATGTAATATATCTGAGGCTACATAGCAACATGCACTGTACTTAATGTCTAAATATGCAATCCTAGGCTACATAGCAACAAGGAAGAGTGTTACATTAATGTTCTAATGATGTCTAGATATACGTAGAAGAGCAGCAGCAGCAACAACAACAACAACAACAACAACAACAACACAGCCCTGTTTGGATACTCAACTTAGCTAGAGGTTAGAGTTAGTTTCTAGCTCATGACTAACCCTGAACTAACTCCATCCAAAGAGTTGTTTGGATGGCAAGGTTAGATTGACAATAGATGCACTAGGAGAACTAGCTCCAATTAGCACCTCTTGGGTTGGATAGTTTTTTTGGGTGGGTTATAGATGCAACTAGCTCAAACTAGCCCTCATGTTTAGATATACTTTATGGCTACTTGAGCCTGAACTAGCTCAAACTAACTGTAACCCATGGATACAGCAGCAGTTAATCGGCCGATAATTTGTAAGAATGCACTAAACTCCTTCCGGCCCATAATATAAGATGTTAATTCATCTAATATGTGAGTATATTGTATGTTATAAGATACTCCCTCCGTTCCTAACACTACAAAAAAAGACACATCCGTGACATTTAGGGCCGAACGATTTTTTTTGTCATACTTATGACACTTCTATGACGATAATTGTGACAAAACCCGGTATTAGCATAGATGTGGTGGGCTCCTACTTCTATGACAGAAAATGGGCTTTTCGTCCTGGGCGGGCCGGAGACGCAGCTGCATGACATTCTTTGGGCCGTCCATGACGGAAAAAACCGTGGTAGAAGCGAGGGCGAGGAAAATTGTAACGCCCACGATGCGGCTATATCTCCCACGTGTCGAGGCACGACTTAGAGGCATAACCGCATTGTAGGTATTGTCGCAAGAAGGGTCATCTTCACACAATCCCATGTAATGAACAAGAATGGGATAACGAGAGTTGGCTTACAATTGCCACTTCACACAATACATAAATTAATTCATACATCATCCAAAAACCACACATAGACCGACTACGGTCAAATCCAAATGAAATAAGATAACCCCAAATGCTAGATCCCCGATCGTCCCAACTGGGCTCCACTACTGATCATCAGGGAATGAAACATAGTAACGACCACGTTCCTCGTCGAACCCCCACTTGAGCTCGGTTGCGTCATCTGCACTGGCATCGTCGGCACCTGCAACTGTTTTGGTAGAATCTGTGAGTCACGAGGACTCAGCAATCTCACACCCGCGAGATCAAGACTATTTAAGCTTGTAGGAAAGGATGGTGTAATGAGGTGGAGCTGCAGCAAGCACTAAGCATATATGGTGGCTAACATACGCAAATGAGAGCGAGAAGAGAAGCAACGCAACGGTCGCGAAGCTAGAAATGATCAAGAAGTGATCCTGAAACTACTTACGTTCATGCATAACCCAGACCGTGTTCACTTCCCGGACTCCGCCGAAAAGAGACCATCACGGCTACACACACGGTTGATGTATTTTAATTAAGTCAGGTGACAAGTTCTCTACAACCGGACATTAACAAATTCCCATCTGCCTCATAACCGCGGGCATGGCTTTCAAAAGATAATACCCTGCAGGGGTGTCCCAACTTAGCCCATTATAAGCTCTCACGGTCAACGAAGGATAAACCTTCTCCCGGGAAGACCCGATCAGTCTCGGAATCCCGGTTTACAAGACATTTCGACAATGGTAAAACAAGACCAGCAAAGCCGCCCGAATGTGCCAACAAATCCCGATAGGAGCTGCACATATCTCGTTCTCAGGGCACACCGGATGGGCAAGACGTCGGGTTGGCATAGACCCTAGTTGCCGAGGGGGCGCCGGACATCGCCCGGTTTGGGCCAGCACTCGAAGGAGCACTGGTCCGGGGGATTAAATAAAGATGACCCTCGGGCTCGCAACAACCCAAGGGAAAAAGGCTTAGGTGGCAAATGGTAAAACCAAGGTTGGGCCTTGCTGGAGGAGTTTTATTCAAGGTGTTGCGGATATAACTACTGGTGCCACCCGCCCAGGAGGAGCCAGGTTACGTTGAGACGATCATCACATGAAGCCTAGAATCAAGCTAGGAGATGGCGGTTCAGTAATGGGCTTAAGGCCCAGAGGCGGCTTAAGGCCCGTAGTGATAAACCGCCGTTATGGCATGACTTGTAGTGTAAGGCAAGAGTAGTTAAGAGTCCGAGCCGGATACAGTTTATAAGCCGGCGGGGACTCTGAGAGCCGGTGGGCGTTAACCTCTCTATATAAAGGGACGATCCAGCGGCGGTTCAGGACAAGTAAGATCAGATCGATAGCCAGGCATAGCGGTTTAGCTCCCTGGTCATCGAAACCCTGGTAATTCCATCTCAACTGGAGTAGGCTTTTACCTTCACCGTAAGGGGCCGAACCAGTATAACCCTCGTGTCCTTTGTCCCGTTTTAACCCCTTTAAGCTTCCTAGTTGCGATGGCTCCACGAATAAGTCCTTTCACAAGGGCATCTGCCGTGACTATTCCACGACAGTTGGCGCCCACCGTGGGGCCAGTGCATGGTGGATTTGAGTTCTTGAAGGGCAGCTTCGAAGGGCTCAAGGGATACGCTGTGGGCCGGATGACCAAGAGTCGTTGCGGCAAGCTCTACATCAACGGCGCAGGCTGGGGCCCCGACGCCGGCTCAATCGAGTACGGGTACCGGGTCCCCTTTGGCGGAATCCACGTTTTCATTGGCAAGATCGGCGAGCCGGGCCCTGAGCCGGACATCGGCACCGACCTCATCGAGACGGCTCAGCGTGCGAGACCCGCCCGGACTCTGCCCGCCTTGAAACGTGCTTTCGTGGGATGCATCCACGGAGGACTCTCTAAAGGATCTAGATCTAGCAACGAGACGGTCATCTGCTCTGATGATGAATCATCCACAGGTGAGACAGACTCGTTGTATCAACTTCAAGACGGCAGGCTCGGGGGTTGTTCCGATGGCGACAGTATTCCGGACCCTTCTGAGCCGCCAAGCCGGGTTGGAATCTTCATGGCCGGCACGCAACCTGTTCAAAACTCCGCCGCTGGGGCAGGAGGCCCTGCGCACTCACCGGCTCAGGTGCTGATGGATCTCACGGATAAGATGACTGCCCTGCTAACCGCCACGTTCGTCCCAGCAGATCAGGCTCAACATGATGCGGAGGTGGCACAGTTAAAGCTGGATATAGCACGAGCCAAGGAAGATCTGGCAGCGGAAGGAATCAGGATGGCTGCAGAACGGGCGGCTCTGGACGCCCAGACTCAACTGATTCAGGCGCAGTCTTTCCGGCTCATGATGGATCAGAACGCATCCAATGAGATCATGAGAAGAAGGCATCAGAAGGCTCAATCTCGGCTCCCTCCGGTTTATGACCCTCGAAACCTCTTCAACACGCCCGATGCAGGGCCCAGTAACCCGGCAGAAATCACAGCACCCGGAGCTGGAACGCCGGTTCAGCCGCAAGTGATGGGGCCTCCCCGTGTGAATACTGCCCTACCTCAATACGTGCCAATACCACCGGGTCATTATTCTAACCCGTTGGAAAACATGATCGCTGCAGCGGCGCGACTGGCGGCTCTCCCAGGTCGAAGGTGACTCTCCAACGGCGGTCGAAACCCGCAGGGTCAGAGAACTTCTTCAGACGGCTCTGGCACAACAGGAGGCATATTCATATAGCCGGGACAAGATTCATTCAACCCCCCGTCCAAGCCGGAGCCCAAGTTATAGCAGACACATGGTTTCAGCGACCGGCTCAAGCAACGTCCGGCGCCGTGACTTGCCAGCCGGCCATGGCCCGGCGCATAATGGAGCCTTTAACGCGGTAGACCAAGACAGAGCACGTCAAGAGGCGGAGCAGGCGGCCCAGCTGACGGCTTACCAACCCCTCCCGGTTTACCCGACGGCCTCTATCGAGGCAGGCATAGCTACGAGGACGGGAGGTGTCCCTTGTCTGGTGTCGGCTCTCCGTAACGAACGTCTGCCCAAGGATTTCAAAGGACCTAGGAAGGTGCCTAATTACACGGCTGATTTACAGCCCGGAGCATGGATTGAAAGCGACGAGATGGCTATGGAGTTGCTGGAGGTCAGCGAAGTGGCAATGGCCAAATACTTCACCATGATGTTGGATGGGACTGCCCGCACTTGGTTGAAGGGACTGCCACCTAATTCCATCGGGTCATGGGCAGAGCTGAAAGCCCGGTTCATCCAAAACTTCAAAGATACATGTAGGCAATCTATGTCAATTGTGGATTTGACTAACTGCAAATAGCAAGAAGGCGAGTCTACAACCCATTGGGTACGCCGGGTCAAAGAGATAATACATTCATCTGATAAGATGGATGCCGGCTCTGCGGTGTTGATGTTGGAGCAAAATTGCCGTTTTGCGCCCCTGAAGATGAAGCTTGGGGGGCTCAAGCGCGATTGCAACAATATGGATACGCTGATGGCGGCTCTGGTCAAGTATGCCGACTCTGATAGTACCAAGGATCCCGCGTCTGATGAGGAAAAGACAGGGAAGGGAAAGAAGAATGGCAACGGCAAGGGCCCTCGGCATAACCCGGCGAGTCAGGGAGGTAATAAGCGTAAGGCCGATGATGGTATGGAGTTTGTGGCCAACACCAACACGCAGGGTAACAATCACCGACGTAAGGGGAGACAGCCTCCCCGGTCTGGCGGGTCAGGCCCGACGCTTGAGCAATTGTTAAATGAGCCCTGCCCAAGGCATGGCTCTAGGGAGAAGCCGACCACTCATCTATGAAAAGACTGCACGATCATGAAAGCTTTCAAGAATTCCAACATGTTCAACGGTAACAATGGGCAGGGCGGCGGCTCAGGTGGCGGCGGCTTTCATGGCCCGGGCGGCGGTTCAAATTCCAATTTTCAGAATTCTCAAGGTGGTTTTAACCAGCAATCTGGCCAGGGTAATCAGCAGCAGCAGCAGGGGGGTTACCAGACCCATCCAAAGCAGCTCAACAGTGGACAGTATCATGTATTTACTACCAGTTTGTGCAAGCGAGACCAGAAGCTTCATAAGAGGGCTGTAAACGCGGTTGAGCCGGCAGTTCCACGTTACTTGCGATGGTCTGAGCAGCCGATTGTATGGAGTAGGGAAGATCACCCTCCCCGGGTTGATAATCCAGGTCACCTGGCCTTGGTGGTGGCTCCTCAAGTTGGTGGGTATAAATTCACTAAGGTACTCATGGACGGAGGCAGTAGCATCAACATCCTCTATTATGAGACCTTCCGTCGTATGGGATTAACTGATAAAAACCTCAACCAGTCCAACATTGTTTTCCATGGTGTGGTGCCCGGTAAGTCGGCGTATCCAGTTGGTAAGATCGAGCTGGAAGTAGCCTTTAGAGATGAGTACAACTACAGGGCGGAAAAACTGACTTTTGAGGTGGTCAAAATAAGAAGCCCGTACCATGCTTTATTTGGGCGGGCGGCTTACGCCAAGTTCATGGCACGGCCGTGTGATGTATATTTGCAGCTCAAGATGCCGGGTCACAATGGGACCATTATGGCTCATGGCAGCCGAAAGATAGCCTTGGAGTGCGAGGAAGGTGACGCTGCTTACGCTGAAACTGTTTGTGCGACAGAGGAATTAAAGTTTTACAAGGATAATGTTGACCCGGCAGATATGACATCTTTGAAAAAGCCGACCATGGAGCATGAGCCGGTAATGAAATTTAAGTCGGCCGATGAGACTAAGCTTATTGACTTTGTGCCAGGCGACTCATCCAAGCAGTTCAGCATCAGTGCCAATCTGGATCCTAAATAGGAAAGCGCGCTCATCGAGTTCATCCGTGAGAACCTGGACATTTTTGCATGGAAACCTTCTGACATGCCGGGTGTACCGAGAGAACTCGCTGAGCACACTCTCAATATTGATCCAAAATTTAAGCCAATCAAGCAATTTCTCCGGCGGTTTAATGAGGAGAGGCGGAAGGCCATTGGTGAGGAAGTAGCTCAGCTCTTGGCGGCCGGGTTCATTGTGGAAGTCTTTCATCCAGAATGGTTAGCTAACCCGGTGCTCGTACTCAAGAAGAACGGCACCTGGCGTATGTGTGTGGATTATACGGATTTAAACAAGGCTTGTCCGGCTGATTCTTTTGCTCTCCCTCGTATTGATCAAATTATTGATGCTACGGCGGGTTGTGAGCGTTTGAGTTTTTTGGATGCGTACTCTGGTTACCATCAGATCAAAATGGCTGTTAAGGACCAAGAGAAGACGGCGTTCATTACTCCCTTTGGAGCCTTCTGTTATGTGTCTATGCCTTTTGGGCTCAAGAGTGCACAGGCGACTTACCAGCGTTGCGTACAGAATTGTCTTCATAATCAGATTGGGCGCAACGTTCATGCCTATGTGGACGATATTGTGGTCAAATCCAGAGAGAAGGAGACCTTGATAGATGATCTGAGAGAGACCTTTGATAATCTCCGGGTCTACAAGATGATGCTTAACCCGGCCAAGTGTGTTTTTGGTGTTCCTGCAGGCAAGCTCTTGGGTTTTCTGGTTTCTCACAGAGGCATTGAAGCTAACCCGGAGAAGATCAAGGCAATCACCTCTCTGGCTAAGCCGGCGTGCATAAATGACGTCCAGCATCTGGCGGGTCGCATCGCTGCTTTGAGTCGATTTATAAGCCGGTTGGGAGAAAAGGCCATACCACTGTATCAGATGATGAAGAAAACAGATGACTTTGTCTGGAGTGATGCTGCTAATGCTGCCTTTGAGGATTTGAAAAGACAGTTAGCTGAGCCGCCAGTCCTTGCTGCTCCTGTCGATAAGGAGCCCTTATTGTTGTATGTAGCCGCTAACACACAAGCCGTCAGTGTGGCCGTCGTGGTGGAGCGTAAGGAGGCAGGTAAGGAACATTCGGTTCAGCGGCCGGTTTACTACGTCAGCGAAGTACTCATTGAGTCCAAGCAACGGTATCCACATTGGCAGAAGCTTGTTTATGGGGTGTTCATGGCAAGCCGGAAGCTTAAGCATTATTTCCAGGGCCACCCCATCATTGTGGTTAGTTCTGCTCCTCTAGGAGATATCATCCAAAACAGAGAAGCCACCGGAAGAGTTGCTAAGTGGGCCATTGAACTTGGGCCTCATGATTTAAAGTATGTGCCACGCACTGCTATCAAATCTCAAGCATTGGTAGACTTCATCAACGACTGGACAGAACTGCAGATGCCTGAGGAGAGACCAGATAACACATACTGGACTATTCACTTCGACGGGTCCAGGCAGTTGGAGGGCTCGGGGGCTGGAGTCGTTTTAGCTTCCCCTCGAGGTGACAAATTTCGTTATGTGCTACGGTTGATGTTTCCCTATACTAACAATGCAGCTGAGTATGAGGCCTTGCTCCATGGTCTTCGGATGGCTAAGGAGATGAGCTTAAGCCGGGTGAGATGCTTTGGCGACTCGGATTTAGTGGCTCAACAGGTATCAGGCAAGTGGGATTCCAAGGACCCCCTCATGGCGGCTTATCGCCGTGAAGTTGATGCCATCGCCGGGCATTTTCAGGGTTATCAAGTGGAGCACATTGACCGCAGAAAGAACGAGGCGGCTGATGCCTTAAGCCGGCTGGGCTCTCAGCGTAAGCCGGTGCCGCCTAATACTTTCTTGGATATTCTGCATAACCCTTCTGTCAAGTTGCCTACAGAGGAAGACTTGGCTATTCCTAACCCAGAAGCACAGTTGGTGGCGGCTCTTCACGTCATCCCAGATTGGACAGTGCCATACTTGTCTTACATGACCCGGGGAGAATTGCCTGAGGATGAAACTTTGGCCAGACAAATAACCCGGCGGTCTAAGTCAATGATAACTATCAATGGCGAGCTGCATCATCGCAGTGTTACTGGGGCTTTTCAGCGTTGTGTTTCCCCTGAGGAGGGTCAAGAAATTTTACGAGAAGTTCACGAGGGGGATTGTGGCCATCATGCCGGCTCAAAATCCCTTGTGGCGAAAGCTTTTCGTCATGGTTTTTATTGGCTGACGGCTCACGCTGACGCAGAGGACTTAGTCAGTAAATGTGACGGTTGTCAGAAGTTCTCAAGACGTGCTCATGTGCCGGCTCAAGAGTTGAGGATGATTCCAATCACTTGGCCGTTTGCAGTCTGGGGGCTTGACATGGTTGGGCCTTTCAAAAGGTCCAAGGATAAGAAGACCCACCTCTTGGTGGCGGTTGACAAGTTCACAAAGTGGGTTGAGGCAAAGCCAGTTAGTAAGTGTGACGCAGCCACGGCGGTTCAGTTCATGAAAAAGGTGATATTTTGCTTTGATTTTCCACACAGCATTATAACTGACAATGGTACCAATCTGTCTAAAGGCGCCATGGAGGAATTTTGCCAACGAGAGCATATTCGGCTCGATGTTTCATCAGTAGCTCACCCCCAATCCAATGGTCAAGCTGAGAGAGCCAATCAGGAAATCTTGAAAGGCATCAAGCCCCGGCTTTTGGTCCCTTTGCAACGGACGCCGGGTTGTTGGGTGGAGGAGTTACCCTCTGTGTTATGGAGCATCAATACTACTCCTAACAGGTCTACGGGTTACACGCCTTTCTTCATGGTCTACGGAGCTGAGGCGGTTCTCCCTAGCGACATCCGTCATGACTCGCCTCGAGTGGCGGCTTATGTCGAGGCGGACAATGAGCAAGCGCGTCAAGATGCTCTTGACTTGTTGGACGAACAACGTGACATAGCAGCAACTCGCTCGGCGATTTACCAACAAGACCTGTGCTGCTATCACAGCCGCCGGGTTAAGTCCAGGACCTTTCAGGAAGGTGATTTGGTGCTCCGGCTCATCTAGGATCAAACAGATGCACACAAGCTATCCCCACCTTGGGAAGGGCCCTTTGTGGTCAGCAAGAACTTGCACAACGGGTCATACTACCTCATCGATGTTCGAGAGCACAAAGATTCACGTAAGTCGGAGGAGGAGACCCGCCGGCCGTGGAATATTGCTCATCTTCGGCCGTATTACACTTGAGCCAACGGCTCTCATAATGTACATATTTCTATAGCCATGTATATATTATGATGAATAATAAAGCAGGACCTCTGTCCTTTTTTCCCCTCCAAAGGTAAATGTGTCATTGTTATTTTCATTATGATATCACATGATCACTTGGAGGCTGATCCGGCTTATGATCGTATTCGAATCTAGCCGTTAAATATATGATCACTTGGGGGCTTCCTATTCAAACATAGGTCGTATTCGAACCAAAGAGAACATAGCTGTCGATACCCACTTGATTGGCATATTGCCGAGCTCACTGGGGAGTTTCTTGATCATATTTGAATCATAGCTCAACCCCCTTGGGAACCGACGTGGATCGTATTCGAATCAGCGTCGTTAAACAACTTTCAAGGTCATTTGGGGGCTTCCTGTTCAAACATAGGTCGTATTCGAACCAAAGAGAACATAGCTGTCGGTACCCTCTTGATCGGCAACGCCAAAGCCACTGGGGGCTATATGATCGTATTTGAATCTTAGCTTAACCCCTTTGGGACGGTTCTCTGGTCGTATTCGAATCAGAAGCCTCCAAATTTTTGCAGTCTCTTTGTTGCAAACAAGTTCTTTTGATCACATCAAAAGTGTTCAAGGGTGGTTTTTATTCCACCGGTTCAACTTTGATCAATAAACGTTGATAGCACATAATAAACATTGTATGTGCTGGTGAACCGGAGTTGAGTTCTCAACCTCATTATTCAGGTTAAGTAAACCGGAAGTATACTTGAAGGATCACAGGTATGCTGTTATGGTTATCTCAAAGATATAATCGAGAACCGGTTATGATTTTGATTCATATTCCGGGTTATATGTAAAATATATGACTCTCCATGCGGTAAGCCGCCAAGGGACTTGTGATTTGTTTTCTATGCAGGACAATTAAAGACAGCTCTTTAAACATAAGGAAAACAGAGGATCAAGCATAACCCGGAAGAATATAAAGGGCAGCTTAAACAATGTTGAGCGCTACACACGTGCGCGATGGCACGACAAAATTAAGAGTTTGTCCTACTCTATTACATGACTCCCCGAGTCCAAAAGGTGAGGCATTGTTTTTTAAGACATAACCATGAGCCGCCTCAGAGATCAAAGGTGTTGTTGGGCTGAAGCTTCCGGTTCATCCCTTTCCGCTCCTCCGGCTGTTTCCATGTCCTGGAAGGTTGATGATTTCCATTCAATGCCACTCAAGGCTTCAAATTGAGCTTCATCATCAATTAACCCGGCCGGATCAACCTCAGGGGCGAAGGTATGCTTACGAGTTGGAGGAATCAGGCTGACTGCTTCATAACGAGGTGTCGGGATCCTCTGATTCTCCGCGTCATAGCCCGGTTGATATTTGGTAAGGTATGTGTCATTACCAATCAAAGTGGCCACAGGACGTATGCTCTTCACACAGGCGGCGAAGTCCTTCTGGTCAAAGGGGGTGCCATCTTCTTTCAAACTGGGATACCCAAGAGCGATGTCGGCCGGGTCTAGCTCCGGTAGAAACGCCTTGGCCCGGCTCAGAGCGTCTATGGCTCCGGCTCTTGCAGAAGCCCGTCTCAACTCTTGGAAGCGTTGAGGAAGTATGGCAAGCCGCCTGAGTACATCCGCCAGGTGAGTGGGAACTTCATTTGATAGAGCCACAACGGCTAAGGCACGTTGTGACCCGGTGTAAAGTTGCTCTACCAAGGTATAAACCGCCTTCAATTTTGTCAGCACATTTTGATTAAGATTGGAGCTCCTGGGGCCTGCATTGCAAAGTCAGGTAAGCTGATGACAATTGAGATGCTCTTTGGAAAAGATGTAAACTAACTAAACACTTATAGAGTAACTTACCAAAGATTGCGGAGACCATCTGAGAAACATGGCGTTTTAAGCCGGATAGCTCGGCGGCTGTTTCAGCAAGAGTGGCCTCCGCTTGTTCGGCCCGGCTGAGCAAAGCCGTCTTTTCGTCCGCCTAGGCTTTTCTCTCTGCTTCAAACTTCTTCTTCAGTTTCTCTTGAGCAGATACACTGAATTCAAACTTGGAGTTGGCCTTTTGGGTTTCATTTTCTTGAGTCTTCAGGCGGTTCTTTAAATCAGAGATCTCCGATTCAAATTGCTTGAAGGCGGCCTGTATAAAATTCCGGGTCACAGTTAGGGTGATTATAATGCAACATTAAGTCCCAAGCACTTTGCAAGCAAAGACACTTGGCACTTGGGGGCTAATGTATGTTGAAGAGCTCTATTTACAGTGGCGGTTCATGCAAATAAGTCCCAAGCACTTTGCAAGCAAAGGTACTTGGCACTTGGGGGCTAATGCATATTGTTGTTCAACTACTTGATTAAGACAAGGTAAGGACCGGTTCAGATATGCTGATTAAGCCGGACCTTGAGTGCTACCAGGTAAGCCGGTTTTCTCGCAGTGATTACTAAGCCGGTATTAAGTCTACAACATATTTTATCATAAGTAATAAACTTGGGGGCTGGCATGGTAAGTATAACTATGGAGTAAGAAAGAGAGTTATACCTCAGATTTTTGTTGTATTTGTTTCACCATGTCAATCTCCAGATCCCGGCTGTTGTGTACTTGATTCACATAGCCAGAGACAATATCTTCAATGCTCAGATGAGCATAATCAGTGATGTCCAACTTGGCCCGGCGGCGCTCCAGAAGTTCTTCCTTGGCAGAGCACTTGGCCAGCACGGTAGGTCGTCCCGGTTCGACGAACTCAGTCCGGGTGATCTCAACGTCCGGATCATCTGGATGAGCCGAGCTGGGGATCTCCGGGTTCTCAGAACCTTCCATAGCTTGCTCAACAGTTGGAGCAGTGGTGGCATCAGGAGATGGTACAGCCGGCGACTCATCAGCAGAGGCATCAGGAGCAGCTGTTCTGAGTTCCGGCTCAGTCAGGACCGGCTCTTCGGCCGGCTTATTTTTCTTTGCCCTTTTGCTGGGCTTCACTTGTACACTGCAAGTCAAAAGGTTAGTGCAAAAACATGAGTAAGATAAGCACAAAATAAATTGATCATCATTACCCAGGAGCGGTTTTGAAAGCCGGCAAGCTGGACTGCATTGAGTCGCCGGAGGAAGGTGAAGTTCCCTGGTAGTTTGAGTCAGAATAATTGAGTGGTTGATGAGTGACGCCCGCCAAAGGATAGAAAGAACATAAGTCGGAGATAACCTCAGTCCGGCGCTTCCTTGATGCTTCGGGTAAGCTGGAGGAGAGGTCTGCATCTTTACTGGTCCGGTCTG
The DNA here is from genome assembly GCF_018294505.1 of Triticum aestivum. Lineage (NCBI taxonomy): Eukaryota > Viridiplantae > Streptophyta > Magnoliopsida > Poales > Poaceae > Triticum > Triticum aestivum. The sequence goes on along the minus strand of NC_057799.1, from coordinate 432,227,437 downwards.
CCTCCGACTTTCGTGAATCTGTCGCTTCAAAAGAAATTGAGGATCTTGATAAGCTAAAGGATGTGAAAATATTACTTTCCTGGTTACTCTTCGGATTTTCTGTCTCGGCAAAGGCTCGGAGTCGGAGGAAATTATAGTTACCTCTTCAATCACCGGGTTACTCGCTCCAGTATCCTCCTGCTGATAATCAGTGTCAATAAGATGGTTAAAAAATGAGCCTAAAGAGTCAAGAGCTACCTCTGACTCGGAGGTATCGTCCAGATGAAACATATCTGAGGTGCTAGGCTTGCTTCCCTTCTTACGGGAGCGGCTTTCCTGGCAGCTTTCTTAACTTTTCTGGCTTTCTTGGCAGCTTCGTGGTCATACTTGACCTTCCAGAATTTATCATTCGCCTATAAAATACAACAAGGGTTAGTGAGTTAAGACAAAATCGTTAAAATGGAAGGTGAAGTATTCAGGTCAATGGTTTACCGCTGGAGCCGGGTTAGCCTTGCAGAAAGGGCTTAAGCCCACTCTCCCGCAATCTGCCAGGCTCTCGTTCAGAAGAGACTTGGTTGTATCATCAATGACGTCCTCAGGTAAGTCATCTGGACTGTGCCGAAGAGGATCATCCTTCCGGCCCGTGTAATCACACATCAAGCCGGGCGGCGGCTTAAAGGAATCACCCGCCGGGCAATCCAGACCCGAACCAGATCAATGCCATTTAGGCCCTTCCCTAGAAGAGCTTTGATTTTGTTGATGGTGGGAGTAAGTGGTTGACGTTCAGCTTGAGATAATTTGTCTGGCAAGGGGTGATTTGACTCCAGACGTAGGGCGCGAAAGCTGGGCAGAGGGTTCTCGTCAGCCGGAGAAGTGTCTTGGCAGTAGAACCATGTCTGGTTCCAGTCTTTCGGATGGCTTGGCGGCTCAGCATAAGGGAAGAGACAATCTCTCCGTCGTTGGATTGAGATTCCACCGAGTTCCAAGCTAGGCCCGTTGGCACATTCATTCTGGCGGTTCAGATAAAATAACTCCCTAAAGAGTAGCAAGCTGGGTTCTTCTCCGAGGTACACCTCACAGAATACTTGGAAGTTGCAGATGTTTGACACGGAATTGGGTCCGATGTCTTGAGGTCGCAGATATCAAAAATGCAGGATATCTCTAAAAAATTTGGAGCCGGGTGGAGCGAAACCCCGTTTCATGTGATCAGTGAAAATGACAACTTCCCCCTCCTTGGGACGAGGTTTCTCTTCTGACGGGTCAGGAGCACGATAGGACATGATCTTTTTCCTTGGCAGATAACCCGTCTTTACAAAATCAGCTAAGATGTTGTCAGTGACGTTGGATCTAACCCAGTTGCATGTGATGGGTGCTTTGGGAGCCTTAGGCGGCATTATGAAAGATGGAAGCCTATGACAAAATAAAATTTCCGGTTCAAATTTAAGCCGGAGGAAGATTTCAGTTCAGTATTCAAGATGGCGGTTTATGAAGGGGCCTAATGATATATGGCTAATTGTGTCAGGTTATTTAAGCCGCCGTGGATATCATGAGCAATTAAGTTATTTAACTCTATTATGAATGATCCGGAAATTTCATAAAGCATGGCCTCTTTTAAGCCGGCGATATGAGCCGCCATGGCTAACAGATGCAGTTTTCTGCCTAAGTGTTGCACAAACAAGTTTCACAGATTGCAGGGACTATTTTGGATCAAACGGTCGTCCAGAAAAGAAAAATTTCTAGACCTAAAAACTGATACAGAGAAGTTCATAAGCTCTGAATGAGGTCTTTTTGCAAGCAAAAGGGATCTGCTAGTATTGAAAATGGGTGTGAAACGACTACCGCCGAAGTTATGCACTACTCTTGGATCAAAGGAGGCCGTTGCGGAAGAACTGCGAGGGAATCGCGAGGAACCATGAAGAACACAGAAGAACTCGCAAACCTAATGCGGATCTAATATATGGGACGGCGAGGACTTACTGGTGCTGATGAGCAGCGGAGGTGCGCCGCGGTTCTCTGGTCAAGACAGGTCGATGCAGCGGCCTTGGTTGGTGCAGACGGGATGTGCGGCGGCGGCGGCGGAGCTCGGGCTCTGAGGCGTCGAGAGGAGGAAGATGATGGAAAGGGAAGAATGACGAAGACCTAAGGGCCGGGCCTACTTATAAGGGACGGCTGATAAATGGGCGCGAGAAACGAGGAGGCTGAAGACATGGTTATCCAGCTGCAGAGACGCCTCGGTTTTCGGGACAGTTATTAAGATAAGGATCCGTTGAGATACGTTGAGCAAAACGTGCATTAATGGCGGATGACGTCACGGTGGGTTACCAAGAATCCAGAAGATGACGTCACGGCGGGTTATAGCCTTTGCGCAAACAGAAGCCAGAAGATCTTTCCTTAAGGTATTGAAGATTGACATGAACCGGTTCAAATCAATCTGGGGCCTAATGTTGGGGATATAACTACTGGTGCCACCCGCCCAGGAGGAGCCGGGTTACGTTGAGACGATCATCACATGAAGCCCAGAATCAAGCTAGGAGATGGCGGTTCAGTAATGGGCTTAAGGCCCAGAGGCGGCTTAAGGCCCGTAGTGATAAACCGCCATTATGGCATGACTTGTAGTGTAAGGCAAGAGTAGTTAAGAGTCTGAGCCGGATACAGTTTATAAGCCGGCCGGGACTCTGAGAGCCGCTGGGCGTTAACCTCTCTATATAAAGGGACGACCCAGCGGCGGTTCAGGACAAGTAAGATCAGATCGATAGCCAGGCATAGCGGTTTAGCTCCCTGGTCATCGAAACCCTAGTAATTACATCTCAACTGGAGTAGGCTTTTACCTTCACCGTAAGGGGCCGAACCAGTATAACCCTCGTGTCCTTTGTCCCGTTTTAACCCCTTTAAGCTTCCTAGTTGCGATGGCTCCACGACTAAGTCCTTTCACAAGGGCATCTGCCATGACTATTCCACGACACAAGGCGAATTGTCAAGGGGGTCCCATAAATCACCCAACCGCGTAAGGAACGCAAACTCAAGGAACATAATACCGGTATGACGGAAACTAGGGCGGCAAGAGTGGAACAAAACACCAGGCATAAGGCCGAGCCTTCCACGCTTTACCAAATATATAGATGCATTAATTAAATAAGAGATATTGTGATATGACAAAAATATCCATGTTCCAACATGGAACCAACTTCAACTTCACCTACAACTAGCAACGCTATAAGAAGGGCTGAGCAAAAGCGGTAACTTAGCCAAACAACGGTTTGCTAGGAAAGGATGGTTAGAGGCTTGACATGGCAAATATGGGAGGCATGATATAGCAAGTGGTAGGTAGCGCAGCATTGCAATAGAACGAACAACTAGCAAAGCAAAGATAGAAGTGATTTCGAGGGTATGGTCATCTTGCCTGCAAGGTTCTCAGAGTTGTCGAAAGCTTGATCCTCGTAAGCGTACTCAACAGGTTCCTCATTCACGAACTCGTCTCCCGGCTCTACCCACAGCAAGAACACAAGCAATGGAACCACAATCAATCACGGGAAATGCACAAGCAACATGATGCAATACATGCATGATATGCGAGATATGATATGCGATGCGTATGCGTGCTCTGGAAGAAAAAGGATGAACAAGGCAGTAACTTGGCAAACCAGGTATGCCACTGGAAAGAAGAGATGCTTTCGGTCGAAATCGATATAAAGATCACCGGAAACGGATGCACGGTTTGCAAATTGCAAGCAAAACAAGAATGACACGATTCTGCAATTAACGGCATGATAGCACTTAGAATGCATCAAGTAACTATGCTACAGCACCCCAACATAGCAACACAGCATATGGAAGTAATCTACAGGAGATGCTTGACAAAAGATGAACGCTGAGCTATGGCTAGATCACACAATAACAGGCTCAAACAAGCATGGAAAAAGTGCAAAAGATATCAGTTTCACAGACTTAGAGAAAATACTGGACATGGCTAAAACAGCATCAGGTAGCAATGTTCAGAGCAAGAACTCAACATGCTACAGGAACTTAACATAGCAAAACAAGGCATGGCATGAATCTACTAAATGCATAGAACAAAAGTCCCTTACTGACCATGAGCCAAAAAGGGGTAGAAGATATGATAGAACCCATGTAAACATAGCAAGTTTCGTTAACAGGTTTCAGACAGCAGAAAACAGAGCATGGCATTAACAGAATTATGAAGGCATCTTGCTGAGCTTGATTCACTCACCACAAAGCAATGCATGACAAAACAAGTATACCTAAAGCACGATGGCATGTTTATGAAGCTAACCATGGCAAGAGAAAGTTCATAGCATGTATGGATCAACTACAACAACCTTGGCAACATTGAATATCATGTTAACAATCTGGCAGGAATATTTTATAGGAAAAGTAGAGCAAGATTAAGACATGCTATGGCACTCCATATTTGCAAACAGGGGCATGGATGGATATAGCACAACTATATCTACAAAACATCCTTACTGAACATACCCAAAAGAAGCATGGATCTCTCTGTAGACACATGGATACATGGCAACAAAATAACAGCAGTAACAGACTTGGCAAAATTCCAAGTCCCTGAAAACAGAAACATCACGAAGGCTAGTTTGCATGCTTGTGCTAGTCACCACATAGATCATAAAAATACATGATATACACCTCTATAAATATGGCATGGCATAGATCAAAACACCTGTAGAGCTCATGCCCATAAGATGCACACATCAAATGCAACAAAAATAACAAAACATCAAGTTCTGATAAGAAAAAGCAGTAAACAACATATAGCACTATTGCATCAGAGATTCGGGCATCAATATGGACTCAAACGAGCATGGCACAATATAAAAAAATGAGGAGCATCTCGTGACGAACATTTCGATATATCATGCACGCAAAACGGAGCAGTATGCGATGAGATATGATGCCATGAACAGAGCAACATAATGTGAAAATATTCGGGACTTGGAAGAAAAAACGGGGTCAACCTCTTTGGATCTGGATCTGAGGTTTGGCACGCGAACCGAGGACGGCCGGGGCTGCTCGCCGGAGTTGGAGGAAGGAGAGGGCGGAGCTCGACCGGAGAGGAAGGAGGAAGGCGCCGGCGGTCGGGGACGGCGCGGGTACGGCGACCGTGCGCGAGGGCGGCGCGGCGAGGGAGAGGAGGC
>NC_057799.1:432203816-432221770 GCF_018294505.1 Triticum aestivum | reverse complement strand
GGGGACGTGGGCCACGGGGGCCAGCGGACGGGCCCGGCGGGCCTGCAGCGGTGGGACGGTGGAGTGCCACATGGCGCGCGCTGATAGGCTCGGGGCGGCGGCGGCGGACGTGTCCGGTGGCGGCGGAGGGCGATTTTTTTAGGGTTTGGACGCAAATTTCGGAGGGGGGGTGTTTAAATAGGCATAGGGAGCTAGGAGAGTCCAAATGAGGCACGGTTTTCGCCCACACGATCGTGATCGAACGGCGGAGAGCATGGAGGGGGTTTTGCTGGGTTAGTGGGCTGATTTGGAGGGGTGTTGGGCTGCAAGACAAAAGGGGCTTTTGCGGTTACCCGGTTAACCGTTGGAGCATCAAACGACCTCCAAATGGAACGAAACTTGACAGGTGGTGTACCAAGGCCACTTGGCAAGACTCGGTCCATTCCGAGAATGTTTAACACCTGCTCACGAAAAGAAACAAGAGGGGTGCACCGGTGCACGTGGGAGTGTTGGATTGCAAAACGGACAACAGGGAAAATGCTCGGATGCATGAGACGAACACGTATGCAAATGAGATGCACATGATGACATGATATGAGATGCATGACATGAACAAAATGCAAAACGAAAAACAAAACCCAACCACGAAGGGAAAATCATAACACATAGCCGAAAATGGCAAGAGTTGGAGTTACAAATATGGAAAGTTACATCCGGGGTGTTACAAAAATATCGGGGAGTTCCCGGTTACGGTGGCTAGTCGGGGGCCGAGCGATGCGCGTTTCTCTCATACGCACGCGCTTGTGTGTGAGGCGTTGGGCTCTAATTGAACTAGAGTGAGGCGTTGGGCCCTAACTGAACCCGAGCGATTACCCTGCAGGCTACGCGTTACTGAACCCGAGCGATGGATCGATCCCTTGCTGTTAACTGAACCCGAGTGTGATTCCTTCGCTACTGCTGCTAACTGAAGCCGATCGATGCTGCCTCTGGATGAACTGTGAGCGTTGTTGAGGGGGTTTGGATGAACAGTTACCGGTGGGGGGTTGGATGAACAGGACCCCGTGGTAGTAGAGGCCATTGCTGCTGGATGAATAGTACCCCGATCGATCGAGCTGGTGGATGAACAGGACCCCGTGGAGGGCTGGATGAACAGGACCCCGTGGAGGGATGGATGAACAGGACCCCGTGGAGGGCTGGTTGAACAGTAGCCGGTGGAGGGCTGGATGAACAGTAGCCCGTGGAGGGGTGGTTGAACAGGACCCCGTGGAGAGGGCTGGTTGAACAGTAGCCAGTGGAGGAGCAAGTGGTGGAGGCTGGATGGACAGGAGCCCGTGGATGAACAGTCGCAGGTGGAGGCTGGAGGAGGTCGACGGTGGAGATGAACAGTATCCCGTGGAGTCCCGTTTTGCGGTACGGCACACCCCTCCTGATGAACAGGATCCCCGTTTCGACCGTAGTGCTCCAACACAAGTCTGTTTCCTCCGTTTTGCGGTACGCCACACCCCTCCCGATCAATAGGACCCCATTTCGACCGTAGGAGGTCCGTTTCCTCTGTTTTGCGGTACGCCAGACCCCTCTCGATGAATAGGATCCCGTTTCCACCGTGGCCGGTCGAACACAAGGCCGTTTCCTCCGTTCTGCGGTACGCCAGGCCTCGTTTCCATCGCCTGTTCCGTCCAAGCCGGTTGGCTCCCGATGAACATCACGCGTTTTGTTGCCTCCCGATGAACACGACGCATTCCGTTGCCTCCCCATGAACACGACAATGACACAGTATCTCCGTTCCAACCTAGCCATGTATATGAGCCCTGGCTGTACGTATGCGCGAGTAGGCGTTCGAGACCCCGCCCGTATGTACGTACGTGGCCATATTTACTTTCTTGCAACATGGCCTCTATACGTACGTGTACATGCTACGTGCGCGCCTCTACTACCACACGTGTGCGCCTCTACTACCGCACATGCCCTTCCTTACACGGCCATGATTCATCGCTGTAGCCTGCAGACAGACCAATCGACCAGTATGTACGTACACGTTCGCGACCAGAATGACAACACTACGTACGCTTCGACCGGGTGGGTCCCGAGTGTCAGGCACTTCCTTGCGTGCGAAGATATAGCTGGTGGGTCCCAGCAGTCAGGGGGCGAATTTTTTTTTTCGTAATATGGACACATTTCCTTGCATGCGAAGATGTAGCTGGTGGGTCCCAGCAGTCAGGGGGCGAATCATTTTTTTGCCCGTAATATGGACGCACTTCCTTGCGTGCGAAGATGTAGCTGTTGGGTCCCAGCAGTAAGGGGGGAACATTTTTTTTTACAAAATACGGTGGCCTGTCCGATGGGTCCATGCTGTCAGGTGGGGAAATAATTATTTTCCGCGTAATAAGGAGGCACTTCCTTGCTGCGGCCGTGGACCCCGCTGTCAGCCTCTCCATGTACAGTACTCTTCCGATGGAAGTCGGTCGTTGACCACATTGACCACGCCGCGCTGAGAGCACCAAGGCGGTGGACGACGGCGAGGCCTAGGAAGGGGACGACGCAGAGCCGGGGAAGACGCGGCAGTGGATGCCCACGCGGAGAGGAGTGCGAGGTTCACTGGTTCGACTGCGGTGTGAGGATGCCGTCGCCGCAGGGCCTGGCCAGCGGTGGGAGTGGTAGGGGGAGGTGAGGCCTCCACGGCAACACAACCGGCCACGGGAGGCAGGAGCAGGCGGCACGACCGGCGCTGCTTTGGGCGGCTGGAGCAAGAAGACCAAAGGTTGAAGAATCACAATGGCCGTTGGATGGACATCGTACGGTCACTGTAGCTAGAATCGTTTATATTGACTAAGTTGACAAAGCCTTTGGTACGCGTCAACTTAGTAGGCCCACAGGTCAGCCTCCGAAACGGTGCGCCCCAGATGTCAGGGGGGAATCTTTTTTGGGCGGCTGAAGCTAGAATATCCGAGATTGAAGAAGAACCACAACATCTGTTGGATGGACATCCAACGGACACTGCTGCTAGAACCGTGTGTTGACTATAAGTTGACAAAGCCTTGCATACGCGTCAACTTAGTAGGCCCACAAGTGTGTGGCAGAGAGCTTATAGCCCATTTGCGATTTGTAAGAATGTACAACCCATTTTTGAATTCTAATGGAATTTTACTACAGCCCATTTACAGTTTGTTAAAAGTACAGCCCATTTTCTAGCTAGGACAACGATTAATAATTCCAACCAATCGTTCAAAACAGAATTCAGTAAAATTCCCCACATTTTGATGGGATCCGAAATATTTTTATCCCGAAATTTCTAGTCAGATTAAATACAAATTCAATATAAATTTGTATTACTTGAAGATCCCACGAAACATTGCGCGCGCAACAATTTATGAAATTAAAATTTTCAAAATACAGAAATATTATTTTATAAAGTAATTGCGTGTTTGGTGCATTTTTTATAGTTACTGCCTAGTTTTTATAATTACATCCCATTTATTATTTCTTAAAGCCCATTTTCTTTATAGCCTAATGCATCCCTCCTAGGAAAGATTTGCAGCCCAGCGGGGCGGAGAATAACAAGTTGACCTTCCTGGGTATTCCTAAAAAAAAGTATAGCTGGACTAGCCATTTTTAGCTTGAAAAAAAATTAATATCTGGGCTGGATATCTGGCCTGGGCTAGACGGTCCACAGCCCGCCCAGTTAATACCCTGCTCTCCTCTGAACAACAACGAAAATATCGCGCAAGAAAAACTCTGCAGTGCTCACACCTTAAAAAGACAAATACTGCTCGAGCTGCTTGGTCCCAGCTGTCGGCCACTCCTTGTGCAATTCTCTCATTTATTGACTACATAGATTGACAATGGTGTGGGATCGTGATGTCAGCAAACCAGGAGGAAGCAAAAAAATTACAGTTGTATATAATAAGGAGGCACTTGCGTACGTGCGGCTATGGCCCTAGTGGGTCCCCACTGTCATCCTCTCCAAGTAAAGTCATCTCCTCATTCCTCATGCCATTGACCATGTTGACAACGCGAGCCGGCGGTGCCACGGCGTGCGCAACAACTTGAAGGACGACGGAGAGGGCCTCGCGGGCCCTACGGATGGTCTGATACAGCGCCCGCTGCTCATTGGGCCAGATGTCCGCGACGACATTGTCGTTCGCTTGTTCACCGGTTCTCGTTGAGGAGACGGGGGTTGCAGCACCGGTCCTCCTGTGCTGGTAGCTCTTCCGCCATTAGGGCGTCGAAGTGGGCTGCACCTGCTCTATGGTGAACACGGCATGAACCGGCTGCCGGCTCCAGGTCGGAAGCTACGTCCATCGTCTGATTGTCGTCGCTCGGCTCGGCTAGCTCGTTGGCGAGCCAGCATGTCCCGGCTGCTGGACCGACCCGCTGCCAAGCACGAGTCTGGCTGCCCTGGCCCACCCAGACCGCCTCCCTCGCCCGCGCGCGCTTTTCGCCCGAAACGGTCAGCGTCGCCCGCCCACTTCCCGGTGCAGGCGATTGCTCCGCCTTCAAACGACACAAGTGCCATCCGTCCATCCGTCTGCCGCCCACATTAATGATACACGGTTGCCGAAGCGGCTACTTCGGCGCCACACGTCCGTCCCTCCGCCGCCCACCATTGCTATATAAACTGCTGCGCCGGCCATAACCGCAGTCATCCGCCTCCATTCCCTTTCTCCTGTCCACACCACTACTCCCACCATGGCTTCCTCGCGCTCCAGCGCTCTTCGGGACGGGCGGACGACGAACCACAAGGAGATGGCAGCAATTGCTACCGACTGGCTGGCTAGCAGGCAGCCGAAGGATGATGACATCCCAGTGGAGAACATGGTAGTCGATGATCCGGCGCCAACCTCCCTCCTGCGCGCCATCCTCGCCGGTGCATTGCACCATGACCATCGGCGAGGCCCGTGCCCAATAATGGACACGGTGAGGCAGAAGCGACAGGAGCAGTTCCGGGAGGCGCAGGCCGACGCCGCCTACAACCACCATCTCCTCCAGGAGCACCTGCAGGCGGAGGAGAAGATCGCCGCGGAGCGGGCGGAGCAGGAGGCGCTGCTCGACTCGTACCGCTCCGCCCGCGAGGGCTGCCTCAAGCGCTGGCGGTACCGCATGCGGGTGGCGGACGCTGCGGCCGCCTACAAAGAGGGCGATGAAGCGGGTGAGGCGCTGTTTGGCGAGACCGAGGACGAGGCAGAGGACAATGCCGGCTCCGATGAGTCCCCGCTCTGCTGGCGTCGACGAGACCCTGCTCCGACGAGGCCCTGCGGCGCCAACAACGAGGCAGAGGACACCGCCGGCTCCATCGAGGCCCCGCGGCGCCAACAACGAGGCAGAGGACACCGCCGGCTCCACCGAGGCCCCGCCCCGCCAACAACGAGGCAGAGGACATCGCTGGCTCAGTCGAGGCCCCACCCTGTCGGCAAAGAGGGGGAGGATTTCCCCCACTCCGCCGAGGCGCCGCCCCGTCGGCAACGAGATAGAGGACATCGCCGGCTCCGTCGAGGCCCCGCCCCGTTGCCAACGAGGCCGCGCCACACAGAAAATGAGGAAGAGTAGAACATGGTAGGTCGCCGCCACTCGGGTCCAAGTAAGGCCACCGCTACTACCCTCTGGTTGAAGCCAAGCTAGGCAGGTTGACCATTGACGGCCGATTAGCTTCTTGGCGGCGACGTGGAGTCGGAGAGCTATGTTGGAGAAGGACGCTGCTTCAGTTACTTAACTACAGGTGCAGTTGGGTCACTGGCATGTGGGTCCAAGAGGCATCTGGCCCACATGTAAGTGACGCAACTGCACCTGTTGTTATGTCACTGAAGCTCAGTCCGCTAGAGAAGAAGCTTCTGTTCGGCTCAGCCGGACACGGGTGCTACGGTTAATTAGTTATACCTCCAGCGCACCCCTTTTTAGTTGAAGAATGTATGAAATGTAATGAAATCCGGCATGTTTATATGAAATCCGGTAGCGTATGAATGAATTTAGTTCGATTTGTTTGAATTCTTGTATCACTGGCATTGGATGAACATGCAAAACAATATGTACTAGCATTATTCCCAGGGTGATCACCTCGTTTGCAGCAGTTTCACATGTACTCCCTCCGGTCCTTTTTAGTCTGCATATAAGTTTTGTCTGAAGTCAAAGTATCTCTACTTTGACCAATCTTATAGAAAAAAGTATCAACATTCACAATGTAAAATCAACTGACTTGAAAGAAATCTAATATGCTAAGTAAAAAGGAATAGAGGGAGTACAAAATTTAGCGTTCCTGTACATTGCAATCAACACACAGGCCTGGCAATTCATAGAGAACATTCAAAACAATCGATGATTATGCATCTCAGCGATTCACATGTCAGAGCCAATATTTACTTCACAACTAAAGAATAAAGAAAAATCGATAGATGCTGCTAACAGCAAAGGGCGTCCCATTCGAAAATATCAAACGCATGTCTTCTTGCTAACATCAATGAGCAAATTTTGACAAGGTTGTCCCATTCCAAAATGTCAAATGCGTGTTGTTTTGCGTACATCAATGAGCAAACTTTGACAAGGTTTTCCCATTCCAAAATATCAAATGCCTACGATTGTGGAATGGGTAGGGTTTGCCATCAGTTCTGACATTGACATGGCACCTCATGCTAAATAAACCAGCTGTTCTTTTTGTGCAGTTCCACCAAAATCAACCAAATTCATGCATAGCTTGTATGATTTTGCCTTTATATGTTGCAATGCCTTGAACATATCGGCACCTCCTTTCTTGTGGTGGAAATGAATGATTCGAGAATATTTGATGTATTCGTGAACATTTTGTGCAGTTCCCATTGAAATGAAGCTGAGCACCCCTGTTTGCATAAATACAAAAAAAGTGATTAGTATAAAGCAAACTGTACTATGAATTGACAGTTTAAACAGTCAACCTACATGATCCATGCAGAGCACACATTTAAAAAAATGGAACTCACCAGAAGGAATCGTAAAACAACATTGTACTGGCCATCACAGCAACAAAGATGCAGATCTGTGAATCCTTCTGAGCTGAAGTTAGTTTGTTGTTGTGGGCAATAATGTAACCATCCTTCAACTGCTCCCTTCTTAAGAAGAGAGGCTTGGCTTCTTTATCCTGGCATAATCGGAACTAGGCACTTCACGTACTCCATATTCTTCTTTAGAGGAGGATGATCCTGTTGTGCAAAGACAAGAGGACAACTAAATGCTAGCATCCCTGTTTGCTTGAAAAAAAAGGAAAGGAAATATTTAAAACGACATAGATGAAGCACTTCTCAAGGACAATACCACTTTCTCATGACAGTATCTAAACAGCAGCACAACACCAACAGAGATGAGAAAGCTCAATCATATGGATGAAATCCGTGGGCGAGTACCAACCTTTGTCAGGAGGCTTATTATGTAGAGCATACAGATCAAGCACTTCTCCGGAACCATCTGTTGTTATCTACTGTGGTTGCCATGCTTAGTATATACTCCTCGATTAGTTTAATGTTTCCGACATCTTGTTGTGCAGTTCTACTAAAATATATGGTATCTTCAAAGAAGATCCCTGTTTGCACAAGTAGAGATAATTACATATTACATTAAGAGTGGCATCAAATCAGTGGCAAAACAATTGCTCGTTCCAGCCATAGCAATAAATTAAGATGCAAAACTATATCATTACTTGTGTCATCACAGTTCCAGTGCTTCATTACAGCACCGGGAGTTGATTTTTGTTTTTCTTCCGCTTGTTCTTCCCCTTCATCACTTGGTTCAATAACAGACAAGCTTTGCCTTCAATGTAATATTTGGCATGTCAATTAAGGAGCACAAGTATAGCACTAAACAACAATGTTAATTTTCAGATGAAAGTGGCAAAATACAGGCCAACAGTTGTGAAATATCCTTATCTTACCTCAATGGGATATTACGGTGCACATACAGATTGGAAGTCTTGTCTCCATTTGTGCAGTTCCCTAAAATCAAGCAACATTAGCGTACAAGTAGCACAACATATGAAAGCACACTGCACAATCATGTGAAAGAAGGCTAGTACTGACCTCTCATGACGCGGAATTCAAACAACTCACAAGAAGAAGATCTGAACCAAATTTTCCAACACAGATAGGAAGTACGATCTCCTCTTGTGCAGTTCCACTAAGATCAAGCAATCAAGCAACGTTGTTGGTGTGACATTTTGGTTGAACTGCACAAAACACTCTTAAAACAAAAGTGTTTTGTACAGTGCAACAAAAGGTCACAATAGCAACGAGGTGAAGTAGATAACCCTGTTTACATAGAGGTGCAAAGGAAACAACTAGTGGTCAATAACGGTGGATGACACAGAAGCCAACAAAAAGAAGCATCTAACTTATCTAAATGGGAAAGAAAGCAAGACAGTAGCATTTCTCAAACAGTGGCATTGATTAATATTAACAGAGAGATTATATTAACAATAAAATTCGTTAAACATGTAATTTGCTTTTAACTGTGGCATTGCATCAATTTTCCAGCGGCATTATTAGAGGGTGTTTGTTTACAGGGACATTTTGGTGTCGGGACTAAAAAAAGTCCGTGTCAGTCCCATCTAAACCAAACAGGAGGGACTTTTAGGGAATAAAGAAAGAAGACCCCGAGGGAGAGTCTTTTCGGACTTTTTCCAACAGTTGCCCCTACCCCGCATCGCAGCTTGTCTCTATTAGTTCATTACTAGGGGTAACATGGTCTTTTAGCATGTCATTTAATAACCTCTAGTCCATGTTTAGTCCCTGGAACCAAGCAGGTAGGGACTAGGGAGTTTTTAACCAAACAGGGCCTTAGATTAACAACAACTAAAGAGTTGCACGGGACAGTGGACGCACCAGCACCATGTGCATCTACCGATGTATGAAGGGGTGATGCACAGTCTGTTGCAACAAAGAACAAAAACAACCAAGGAGCATATTTGTGTTGGTCCCAGTTTTGTTATCTTTAGACACCTTTCCCTATGTGAGCGCAGCAAATCTAGTCCCGCTCAAACTCCACAGCCTTGTCCCCCAAAACAAAAGATCAGTTCGTTACAGATGTGTGTACTGCGTTTGTCATTGTTTCCCCTTTTCGACCAACGTAGGTGCTGGATAGCCAGTCTGTACTAGTACTTTCCCCCCTTCCTTTACTCTTTGAACCACGTCCTAGATTCATGCTATACAACTTTCCCCATCACTTTCCTGTTTGATCCAACACCTAGATTCGAGTGCAGAAGCGGAAAAAGCCCACATGCAGCTAGAGCAATGCATGTGGAATAAGTAAATTATACCTTAAGGTTCTTGGGGTGGGGTTCGGTGGGCGACCAGAGGCCGTTTGGCCCACACTATGCATGACGGCGAGGAAGAAGGGGTCGGAGGCCCTCCCGCGCCGCCGCTGGGTGAAAGAGAACAACTGCGCCGGTAGTGGATTCCCTTCCTCGCCGACGGCGACAGCGTTAAGCCTCCTTTCCTTCCCGGCGGACGGATCCTGCCGGCTCTTTGACCAGCAGTGAGGGGAGAGAGAGGCCAACGAAGTGTTGTTTAGATCTGGAGAGGGTGAGAGAGTGTGAAGAGAGCAACTACAAGCGCTGAGGCTCCAGCGTGTATATATATACTGGAGAGAGAGTGTGAAGAGTGCAAACCCTAGAAAACAAGCGCCGAGGCTGCAGCGTATACATGATGAGGTGATTATACGGTTATTATGAGATCGTATAGCTCCGTATCCATCCATTTTGACCAGTCAAAGAATCCTCCTGGCACCGCCCCAGATCACTTTCTCTCTCTGTCATGCGGGGCCTACCTGTCATTGGGTGGAAGAAAGAAGTCGAACAAAAACAAAATTATGCTCAAGTGTAGTTATCGAACCCGAGACCTCAAGTTTGATGAGCGAACAGGCTAACCAGCTACACCACCCCCACGTTATGTTTAACGAGAGGAAAATAACCTTTAATACATTCCTGCATTCGTGTGACAAGCATGCCGTGTATAATGTGTGGTGTTTGCAACTCACATCTAAATACTTGTAGGCGTAGGGGGCGGGGCACCATACATTATGTGATAAACGCATTATACATATGAGACATGGTTTAGATTATGAAGATCTAGCTAGAGCTTGAAATGTACTATGATTTGAAATCAACATAAAGTGGATTCAAAAAATCGAGTTCGAGTTCATATAGTACACATAGTTCATATCTAACTCGAGAGTAATCATGTGATGTGCTGTGAAGATAATACACAAACGATGGTTTAACTTGACAATAATGATGATTGTAGATCTTATTAAAATAGAGAAACGGATTCAAATGGTTTGACTTCACAACAATCAACATTGTAGATCTTATTCAAATAGAGAAACGAATTCAAATTTAGTTCATATTGAAGCGGTAGTATATACGTTTGGAACGCACTAAAACGTTCATTTGAGTAGCAGGTTGCATGCATTATACACGTAGCGAGATATTTTAATTGAACATAACATGAATTCAAAGTTTTGAATGACATTTGTAG
The DNA here is from genome assembly GCF_018294505.1 of Triticum aestivum. Lineage (NCBI taxonomy): Eukaryota > Viridiplantae > Streptophyta > Magnoliopsida > Poales > Poaceae > Triticum > Triticum aestivum. The sequence goes on along the minus strand of NC_057799.1, from coordinate 432,211,304 downwards.
TGCGAATTGATTTGGTACAATACACTGGACTAGACTCTCTTGTGTGCTACGAATTGATTTCTTTTTGTTTTTTCGTCGACGGAAGTGCGAATTGATTTGGTATAGTACATGTTGGGCTTGTCCGGAAATTTCAACCCGCGCCTTGTTACCCCGAAATATTTAAGATATATCTTTGTCTCGTTGTGCTCCGACAACTCCCTCCATCTCAACCCGCGCCTTCCTATTCCAAAATTACAACGCGCGAAAACTCCCACCTCCTGTGAAATCCCGACACGCGAAATGCCCGTGATACCCCTGAACCAAAAGAACCGCCTAGCTCAAATCGGTGGGGGTAATTTCGTAACTTAACCCACATTTCGGACAAGCGCGTCCCTAAGCCATGGTTCCCCACTCCCATCCCATCCGCCCACCCATTCGTACACCGAGGCCGCGAAAACCCGCGAAGCCCCACACCCTCCTCCGTCCGCCACCCAGCCGGAGCCTCTTCCCCGACGACGTCGTCCACAGCAACACCTCGACGTCCCTCATCCACCGTACAGGATGAGGATCCGTCGTTGATCTTGTTGTCCCACCGGTTCAGCCACCCCGTCCTCCACCTCCAAGGAGCTGCCCCGACGTTCCCCTCGTCTTTCGCGCCACCTACATTCCCACACTGCCATCTTCACCTGCACCACCGGAAGAGCATCATCATCACCGTTTCCTCGGATGAAGCTAAGGCCTAATCGGCGCCACCAAAGAGGTTGTACACTAATCACCGCATTTTCTTCTTGATTCGATCTCACGGTGCTGCCGGCGCTCGGTCCCGAGCCGACACGGTGCGGCTCCATCCACGGCGGTGTCGCCGGCCACTTCCTCCATGGCGTCGCTCCCTCGGCGGCGACGTCCACATCAGTAGGAGCTGCTGCTGCTTTAGCTCTCGCTCGCGCTGCTGCTCTGCTCTTGCTCTCGGTCCCCTCCTTGGTCTGCTCTTGCTATTGCTCTTGCCCGTGCTCACGCTGCTGCTCTCGCTCTTGCTCTTGCTTGCGATGCTGCTCCGATTTAGCTACACTTCAGTCGACTGAATCGACTTTCAGTTCAATCAATTTTCAGGGGGTGGGGGCTCGCCGGAGTTAAGGAAGAACCAGCCGCAGCGGGGAGGGGGCTCGCCGGAGAGGTACCCCAGTATCTATCTTAGGGTTCAGGGTGGGGGCGGTGGTCGCTGGTGGTGGTGGGGCGATGGCGTGGGGATCGCAGGAGAAAAAGCTCGGCACGGGGGGGCCTAGAGGGATGGCTGGGGCGGCGGCGGACCGGCCGTGGGGAGTGGTTTCGGGACGGGCGGGGCGGCGGGGGCGACTGTTTGGCCGGTGGTGGCTGGCGGCTCAGGGTAGCCTCACCTGATGCTGCTACACGACCAGCTGCCCCAGCTCTCGCACGCGCTGCTGCTGCTGCTACTGCTTTTCTGGTACTAGTGCATTCAGTTTTGACAGAAAATTTTAGTTTCGACAGTTAAGTTCAGTTTCGACAGTTCAATTCAGCTTTGACAGTTAAGTTCAGAGATGAGCGGCTGATGTATTTTACATCTAGCACTTTGTGGTTATGTATTTTAGTCATCTATTGGAGATGCTATTAGAATTCCACTCAGGTTAACGTTGTCTCTCTTGTCCTGCTTCAGCCTCGGCGTCGTACAACTCACCGGAGCTGCTCCAACGACGAAACACTCCATCATAGCGGAGCAGTACCCCGGGCTCCATCTCCAGACGCCTAAGATCTTCTTCCCCTCCTCCGACAACCAAGTTAGCCGGATCATCCTCACAGACCAACCCAATCACGCTGAGATCGACATGGCTTTGCCAAAGAGGTTGTACACTTGTTACATCTCTTTTTTACTCTACATGTTATATATATTGTCCACTGAGCACACGCAGTAACGTGAAATACGATTAGTTTCTCCTACTATATGACAAGCAGTGAGGTACCAGTCAACTTAGCTATCCGTGATGGACTCTCTTAAACGCCATCATTATTTATCTCTGCGTGTTTGAGTTGTGCATTTGTCGATGGGCCTGGGAGTTGAGCTAGTACGGCAGTGGCCTGGGTCCAAAGTAGTAGAAGTAGGCAAGTAGCACAAAAACATTTTTTGGGTGTAGCTTTTCCTTGCTCAAGCCTGCCTACTAGAATCGCCAGTGCTTGAAAGGAAAAGTGAAGGAAAAACATAGGAATTGGAAAGTTTCCTATGGTACTACTATTTATGCATTTGGTTCAAAGGAATGGAGCAAAGGAAAACTGTAGGATTTGTTCCTTTAGTGTCTCCTTGAAAGAAAAACCGTACGGATTTTAATTTCCACTTGTCCTCCTTTTCAAATTCCTATTCATGAAGGACAAGACTAAGAGATAGTAGCATAATAGCATTATAACCATACATTTTCTTGTGGTTTGACTTAATCTCACCATGCTTCTTTGCATCATGTGATCTTCCAATTCTTGTGAACCAAACACCCAGATTGGCAGAAATCCTGTGTTTTTAAATTCTCTATTTTGCACGTGGATTCCTATCCTATTACTGTGTATTTCCTATCCCTGCATTGTTAGAATCCTCCAATTCAAACGAGCCCTTACAAAATTACTTCTCTTACAGATAGTTGTCAAAGAAAACCTTGTGTGGTTTGTTCCGCTCCTGCTGCGCCGTCGTCCACCCAAGCTCAGCTGCTCCAACGATAGAAGGGTCCAGCACAGCAGGGATCCAGCCTCCACACTGTCTTTCGCCGCCTCAGATCTTCTTCCCCGCCGCTGGCAGCCATGACAACTGCATTACCATCATCAACCAAGCAGATGACCTCGAGGACTACACGGGTCCGCAAGAGAGGTCGCACTCTTTCTTGTCTGCTTACGTTATGCATCGCTTAATATTACATGCTACTTTATCGTCCTGTTCAACGATTAGACTCAGCTCCAAACTAATGGTCAAACTTGAGTTTTTAAATGGTTGTGGGGTACATATCGAGGCCGCAATCAATAGTATCTATCTACTATCTCGTTAATCTCTGGTGTCTACTATGAGTTTCATGTTGGGTGGGAAACAAACAGTAAAGAAGCCATTATCTGTATTTTTTAACTGAAGCCATTATCTGCCTGCTATCATTGGTTTTGGGTCTATCCACAGGTTGCTACCATCACTCTGGATTTCTGCATGCACTACTTACATAATCTCACTATGTTTTATTCCTATGCATGTCAGTTATTGTACACAATGGAACTGAACATGTAGAGCAAAAGAGACGAGCCTTGCGTGGCAATAAAATTTCATGCAGACGTCGCTCCATGGTAGGCGCAAAGGCAGCCCCTCTCCACCCATTTCGGATCGTAATCAAGAGGAAGATATCTGTTCTGAGGGGGATTCAGAAGGAGAAGACCACTCCTATTTACCCCCTGAGGTCTTCGCTCTAACTTGGCATGCTGATGTTGGTTATATCACGCATATGGTGTCTTGCATTGCTTACTTTATACATCAAATATGTCATCTGTTTAGTTTATTCATCATTTCTGTGAATTATGCAATGCCATCTTGTTTAGCCAAGCATCATATATGTGAATTTTGCAATGCCATCCTGCTTTGCCAGTCATCATATATGTGAATTATACCAGGCCATCCTTTTTTTGTTACGTATTACATTTGTCAATAATGTTAGTACATTCAACTACTCTTTGTGTGCATCAGCCATTTGACACGGTGATGGAAAATTCCGGAGTGAAAACAAGGTCTTCAGAGTAGACTATGCTATCTGACGAAGCGCATATCTCGCTGGTTACGGATAGCTCCTCAGAGGAGGATTCAGAGATAGATGACCAGTCCTATTCCCCCCCCCCCCCGAGGTGTATGCTCTAACTTGGCAGGGTTATGTTGCTCACATCATGTGTATGGTGTCTTGCATTGCTATGTCATTTGATTAGTTTAGACATGCTTTGTGTGAATGCCACATGTTTAGTGTCTAATTACCATATATGTGAATTATGCATTACCATCTTGTTGCAAGACATTATATATGTGAATTATGCAATGCTATCTTGTTGCAAAGGCATTATATATGTGAATTATGCAATGCCATGTTGTTGAGCCAATCATCATGTATGTGAATTATATCATGCTATCATTTTTTTGTATTACGTGTTCCATTTGTCGACAACCTTTGTATATTCAACTACTCTTCCTGTGCATTAGCCATTTGAAGCGGTGATGGAAGTATCTGGAGTGAAAACAAGGTATTCAGAGCAGACAATGCTACCTGCTGAAGCAGACATCTTGCTGGATATAGAGAGCTCCTCAGAGGAGGATTTAGAGACTGGTGACCAGTCCTATTTCCCCCCTGAGGTCTATGCTCAAACTTGGCAGGGTTATATTACCCGTCATGCATGTTGTCTTGCATTGCTTAGTTTTTACATCATATATGGATTGCCATCTGCTTACTTGCTTACTATATAAATCATATATTTGAATTATATCATGCCATCATGTTTACATACACAGCATCTATCTGAATTATGGCATGGCAACCCATTTAATAAAGACATCATATAGTTATATCATCTCATCCTGTTTAGTGTTTACAGTCATCATATTTTGAATTATGTCATTCTATCCGGGAATTATATCATGCTATCATGTTTCCATAGGCGGCATGTATGTGAATTATGGCATGCCAACCTATTTAATAAACACATTATATAGTTATATCATGTCATCTTGTTTACATAGTCATCATATTTTGAACTATGTCTTTCCATCTTTTTTAGTTAGCCATCATAATGTGAAATTGTGTCATGCTATCATGTTTAGTTAGCCATCATATATGTGAAATTGTGTCATGCTATCCTGTTTGGTTAGACAACATAAATGTGAATTATTTCATGCCCTCTTTTATTCCCACCTGTCTATCATACAATGTCCGTACATTCAATTACTTTTCTTGTTTATCAGCCATTTGAATTGGAGAGGGTGATGGCAGTATCTAAGGGAGTAACAACACGGTCTTCAGAAAAGATAGTGCTACCAGTTGATGCAGATAGAACCACGGTTGTACTTGCCCAAGAACTAGCCCCACCACACATAACCCAAACTCTCACAGACTGTACCCCTACCCAGTTGGACAGAGAACCAGCTACACCCCTTCTAACCCCAACCCCAGCAGATAGTAACCCAGTTCTAGTTAACACAGCACCGTCTCCACCACAGAGCACCCAAACACGAGCAGTTAGTAAGGGAACTGCAGTGCCCAAAGCACGAGGACCACCACTCCAAATCCCAACTCAACGCTTAAAGGAGAAGAAGAATTGTTCTCAGGTCAGGTTCTGTAGCTATGGTTCATACTCCTTTGCTCTTGCATCAGTGTATTTACTCAGACCAACTATTTTCAAATTTGAAGGATGGAATTGAAACTCCAATGGCGCAACAGGTATGTTTTAAACCTGTTTCTTTAACTGGTTTGCTGTTGTAACTTGCTCTATATTGATTTCAGTTTCAATTGAATAAACAGTTATGTTCTCATGTCATGCACATTACAAGTGTTGTTATTGCTCTATAGTTTCCCACACTTATATTCTGTCTATTCTGCTTTGTCTTGAACAAATATTATTTGAACTGTGTCTCTATCTTGATTTGGCAACAAAAACTAGAATGATATAGACCATAAAGTGACCATGGTACATAGATATATGTTTGTTTCATGTTGTTATCCTGTGCACTTTACTACTGAACTGATTTACCAAAATGAGTTTCATATACAACATGGTAAACCTGTGACGTGTCTGCTTGTTTCTCTTTTAGAATGCGGACAAAATATTGGAGAACAGTACCCCGTTATGCAATGGTAAAGGAAGTAATGCAGATAAGGTTCAAGATAGTGAGACATCCCTGTTGGTCTCCAAGAAAGATGATAAAAACTACCTTGACGACAGTGAGAGAACCCAAAAGTCATGTCTTGATGTAGTGTTCGAGTTACTGGCCACTACTGCTGGCACAAGCTCTTCGAACTCGCTGCCTGAATCAGTTCGTCTTCTTGAGTCTCAACTTCAAGTTGAAAGACATCGATCAGATGTGCTGCAACAGGAAGCTGAAGGACTGAGGAAGTCCCTGCAGAATTCAGATGCATACTTTCTGGTGCAACAGCAAGCGCTGGAGGATTTAAGCGCCAAACAAGAGAAAGTTAATAAGCTTGCTAAGCATCTTGCCAGCATTATGGGTACCCAGGATATTGTTTTGAGATCTTTTGAAGTGGTTTCAGTTATGTACTTGTTTTGCTGCGGCGTTTATTTGCACTGGTCGCCAACTTTGACAACCAGTGTATATGATATGCTGCTTTGTTCCCTATATTTGCACTGGTGCGAACTTTGATGCCCAGTGGATGTAATATGTGTAATAGCCGTGATAGCCTAGCGTAAGTTGCTTGTTTATTTATTTCCTTGTTGTCTTGTTTATTTGTTTGCTTGTAGTCAGTGCTGTTCTTTTTCCGCGGTTTGCTAGTGGCCGCAATAACCTATTTTTTAAAACTAGGCCACAATAACCATGGGCTACATATTTACTGTAGTTACCATGGGCCTCCTACGGGCCGTAGAAACAATGGGCCGTCTTAGGGCCGTAGAAAGAATGGGCCTTCTACGGGTCGTAGCATCAATGGGCCTTCTACGTGTCGTATGATCGATAGGCCAAACATGGGCCAATAACAGACCGCATTATGGGCCGTAAACGGGCTAGATTTGGAATCGTCCGTTCATGGGTCGACAATAACAGGCCGTTGTTAATCGGCCGTATTTGATGACGTTATGAAAACGGCCCAACGGAGTAACGGGCCGCAAACGAGCCGATTGTAACCGCGGGCAGAATTTGGCCCACATGCAGAAAAGGCCAATGACGGGCCGTAACCGAATGTTGTAAATGAGCCCAAGAATAAATGGGCCCTGAGAAGGCCAAAAGATAACACGGGTTAGAAATGGCCCAATGGAATAATGGGCCGTTAATGGGTATAAAGGGTACACTGTTCATTGCGGGCCGTTGGGAATCGTAGCATAATTTAAAATTTTCCTACGCTCACCAAGATGCATCTATGGAGTCTACTAGCAACGAGGGGAAAGGAGTGCATCTACATACCCTTGTAGATCGCGAGCGGAAGCGTTCCAATGAACGTGGATGACGGAGTCGTACTCGCCGTGATCCAAATCACCGATGATCGAGTGCCGAACGGACGGCACCTCCGCGTTCAACACACGTATGGTGCAGCGACGTCTCCTCCTTCTTGATCCAGCAAGGGGGGAGGAGAGGTTGATGGAGATCCAACAGCACGACGGCGTGGTGGTGGATGTAGCGGGTCTCCGGCAGGGCTTCGCCAAGCTTCTGCGAGAGAGAGAGAGGTGTTGCAGGGGAGGAGGGAGGCGCCCAAGGCTTAGATGATGCTGCCCTCCCTTCCCCCCACTATATATAGGGCCAAGGGAGAGGGGGGGCGCAGCCTTGCCCCTTCCTCC